>NC_088224.1:77356309-77481587 GCF_036934945.1 Oncorhynchus masou masou
ATCGCCCAACATCAGTGCCTGGCCTTACTAATGCTCTTGTGGCTGAATGAAACAAGTCCCTGCAGCAATGTTCCAACATCTAGTGGAAATCCTTCCCAGAAAACTGGAGGCTGTTATAGCAGGAAAAGGGGGACCAACTCTATATTAATGCCCATGATTTTGGAATGAGATGTTCGACAAGCAGGTGTCCACATACTTTTGGTCATGTAGTGTGGCAGAAAACCTGACCACTGTGACTGACTCAAAATTAAGGAAAGCTTTGACTCTGTACAGACTCAGTGAGCATAGCCTTGCTATTGAGAAAGGCAGCTGTAGGCAGACCTGGCTCCTAAGAGAAGACAGGCTATGTGCACACTGCCCACAAAATGAGGTAGAAACTGAGCTGCACTTCCTAACCTCCTGCCAAATGTATGACCATATTAGAGACACATATTTCCCTCAGATTACACAAACACACAAAGAATTAGTGTAAATGTAAATGTACAGTGTCTTCGGAAAGTATTCAGACCCCTTGACTCTTTCCACATTCTGTTAAGTTACAGCCTTATTCTAAAATTGATTCAATTGTTTTTCCCCCCTCATGAATCTACACACAATACCCCAAAATGACAAAGCAAAAACAGGTTCTTAGAAAAGGTTGCTAAATTATTACAATAAAAAATAATAATATCACATTTACCGAAGTATTCAGACCCTTTACTCAGTACTTTGTTGAAGCACCTTTGGCAGCAATTACAGCATTGAGTCTTCTTGGGTATGACGCTACAAGCTTGGTACACCTGTATTTGGGGAGTTTCTCCCATTCTTCTCTGCAGATCCTCTCAACCTCTGTCAGGTTGGATGGGGAGCGTCCCTGCACAGCTATTTTCAGGTCTCTCCAGAGATGTTCGATTGGGTTCAAGTCCGGGATCTGGCTGGCCATTCAAGGACATTCAGAGACTTGTCCTGAAGCCACTCCTGCGTTGTCTTGGCTGTGTGCTTAGGGTCGTTGTCCAGACTGAGGTCCTAGGCACTCTGGAGCAGGTTTTCATCAAGGATCTTTCTGTACTTTGCTCCATTCCATCTTTGCCTCGATCCTGACTTGTGTCCCAGTCCCTGCTGCTGAAAAACATCCCCACAGCATAATGCTGCCACCACCATGCTTCACGGTAGGGATGGGGCCAGGTTTTCTCCAGACGTGACACTTGGCATTCAGCCCAAAGAGTACAATCTTGGTTTCATCAGACCAGAGAATCTTGTTTCTCATGGTATGAGAGTCTTTAGGTGCCTTTTGGCAAACTCCAAGCGGGCTGTCATGTGCCTTTTACTGAGGAGTGGCTTCCATCTGGCCAATAACATAAAGGACTGATTGGTGGAGTGCTGCAGAGATGGTTGTCCTTCTGGAAGGTTCTCCCATCTCCACAGAGAAACTGTAGAGCTGTGTCAGAGTGACCATCGGGTTCTTGGTCACATCCCAGATCAAGGCCCTTATCCCCCAATTGCTCAGTTTGGCCGACAGCCAGCTCTAAGAAGAGTCTTGGTGGTTCCAAACTTCTTCCATTTCAGAATGATGGAGGCCAATGTATTATTGGGGACCTTAAATGCTGCAGAAATGTTTTGATACCCTTCCCCAGATCTGTGCCTCGACACAATCCTGTCTCGGAACTCTACGGACAATTCTTCCAACCTCATGGCTTAGTCTTTGCTCTGACATGCACTGTCAATTGTGGGACCTTATATAGACAGGTGTGTAGACATGCCGTTTCAAATCATGTCCAAGCAATTGAATTTACCACAGGTGGACTGCAGTCAAGTTGTAGAAACATCTCAAGGATGAACAATGGAAACAGGATGCACTTGACCTCAATTTCGAGTCTCATTGTAAAGGGTCTGAATACTTATTTAAACAGTATTTCAGTTTTTTATTTTTAATACATTTGCAAACATTTTGTCGTTATGTGGTATTGTGTGTAGATTGCTGAACAAATATATATTTAATCAATTTTAGAATAAGTCAGTAATGTAACAAACTGTGGAAAAAAGTCAAGGGGTCTGAAAACTTTCCGAAGGCGCTGTATGTTTCCGATGATAATAAAACCCCTTGAATTGAGTTGAGAGAGAGAGAGATAAAGAGACAGTGATTGGGAGAGAGAGAGAGTGAGTGAGTGAGTGAGTGAGTGAGTGAGTGAGTGAGTGAGTGAGTGAGTGAGTGAGTGAGTGAGTGAGTGAGTGAGTGAGTGAGTGAGTGAGTGAGTGAGTGAGTGAGAGAGAGAGAGAGAGAGTCGGAGAAAGAGAGAGATGGAGATACAGCGAGACAGACAGAGAAAGAGAGACAGAGGAAGAGAGACAGACAGTGAAAGAGACAGACAGAGAGAGTGGAGGGCAAGGAGAGGGGGATGAGGAAGAAAGAAACAAGGGGGCTGAATGAGTCACGTTAACTCAGAATGGATTTCAACACAAATCCTCAACTGGGTGAAAGGTGCTCTACTACTTTATACCAGATTGAAAACAAATGTGTGTGAAACTTTCACTGAAAGGGATTCTGTGTGTGTGATTTATTTGAGGATTATGTGTGTTAAATAGGTTATGTTATGTGTGTGTGTGTGTGTGTTAACAGGGATGATGATAGCTACCTCCAACTCCTGAGGATACGAGTGTTGGGTAACTGTCCATGGTACTGGAAGCCATGCTCCTCCTCCCTCTCCATGGCCATCTCTGATGGTTACCCCAGAGAGGCTAAAGACATTGAGCTACAAATGGTAGCGATGATATGCTATCTTGCATGGTTGTGCGCTAATGCTGTGCCATGTCTGTCCCTGCAGCCCATTTTCTAGCTAATTTCCCTAGCCACTGGTCCATAGCATTGTCCTGCTGCTCAAACTCATTTTGTAAGTCTCTGTCTTTCTGACATGAGTTTCAACTGAGAAATAATAACAAGCAACAAAACACACACACACACACACACACACACACACACACACACACACACACACACACACACACACACACACACACACACACCTACTGAATTAGCCTTTGACCTCAGCAGGCTATTTTGGCAGCAGTCATTCATTATTCATGTGAGAGAGCAGCTCAACTTCAACTCCTCTCCAGCAGCACGACATCCTTCCCCCTCCCTCCATCACACACACACTATCCCCTCTCCAAAATGCTCCCTAAAGACTCATGAATAAATCAGAGTGAGACAGCAACTCCCATAATTATCATCCTCCCTCTGTGCTAGCCTGGTGTACAATTACCCAGCACATCTAGCAGTGCCATAGCACAGTCACAGTCACTATAATGAACTGATACACTGCTGAGGTTACTGACCGTCCGCTGGCTCTGTTTCCTTTTCCTTCTCCATGGACACATGGAAACACACACAATCTGGGTTTCTTGAAGTAGTGATTGGTTTTCTTGGAGTTTATTGGAGTAGTCTTTGGGTTCCTTGGAATAGTCTTGGGGTTTGTTGGAGTTTGTTGGAGTAATCTTGGCTGCCGCTGGAACCCAAGGTCGAAAGCACAGTGACTGAAGTGAAGAATTGTTAGGCTAAAGTGAACAAATTATCTCAATTAGATCGGCTAAACCGATGACTCTGCGTATTGGGAGGGAAGAAAAAACTATACACGACTGATAAAACTCCATCTGTTTGCACCGTGGCGTTGGAACTCATAACTGTGACCACACGTACGTTATTGCTGTAATATTTGACTAGCTAGCAATCAAATGGATGACTAAACTTATGTCATGTGTGACTGTTCCAGTGGTTGGATACACTGACTGACCAATGCTTTTTCTATCTGAGACTGGGAAATGACTTATAACATCACATAGGAGAAGGGGCTAACCGCAGTGGGATGGGCTGTCTGGTATTAAAACACAAGTGAGACTGACTATACGGGTGATAGGTGAGAGTACAAAGGTAGTGTTGTATGAGGAGGAGAGGAGGCTGTGTCAACACCATGACTTGATCCATGTGTGAGCCTTGGCAGGTGCCAGAGTACTAAGACTCAGAACAACGCAGGAGGCCATGAGGAAACCTGGTGAAGGAGGCCATGAGGAGATCTGGTGAAGGAGGCCATGAGGAGACCTGGCGAATGAGGCCATGAGGTGACCTGGTGAATGAGGCCATGAGGAGATCTGATGAAGGAGGCCATGAGGAGACCTGGTGAAGGAGGCCTTGAGGAGACCTGGTGAAGGAGGCCTTGAGGAGACCTGGTGAAGGAGGCCTTGAGGAGACCTGGTGAAGGAGGCCTTGAGGAGACCTGGTGAAGAAGGCCTTGAGGAGATCTGGTGAAAGAGGCCATGAGGAGACCTGCTGAATGAGGCCTTGAGGAGACCTGGTGAAGGAGGCCTTGAGGAGACCTGGTGAATGAGGCCATGAGGAGACCTGGTGAAGAAGGCCATAAGGTGACCTGGTGAAGGCCATGAGGAGACCTGCTGAAGGCCATGAGGAGACCTGCTGAAGGAGGCCATGAGGAGACCTGGTGAAGAAGGCCTTGAGGAGACCTGGTGAAGGAGGCCATGAGGAGATCTGGGGTTCATCTCTCTTTCTTTTTAAAGGACAGTGACTCTCCTGTATGTTTTATGCTTTATTGACAGACAGATAAGAAAGTAGCCTAGGAGAGGAGGAAACATAGTCGGAAAGGTGTGACACATTTCCTTTCTCCACTGCTAACCTCTCACTGACGTATTGACATATTCTGACTGCATTGGGATTCCCTGCTTGAGAAACCTGACTAACAAGTTAAACCTCTCTCTCTCCCTTTCTCTCTCTCCCTCCACCAGATGGGCGAGGCTGCAGGTTACGAGCCCTGTTTTGGAATTTACACTTGTGATAGGAGCAGGCATCACAGGCTAAAATGACATGTTTGCATGTGCTTATCAATTTTGCAATTTTTTGGTATTTTGGTCCATTAATATTAGTATTTTCCAAAAAGTACAAATGTCAAAAGCTTGATGAAATGTATATATTCGGTAGTTTATCATACTACCGTTATCAAAATATTATGAATTGTAACCCCTTTTAAATGAACATACATCCATAATTCCAAAGCTCACAACATTGAATCACAATTAATTTAAACACTTCATTTCATAGAGAATGTTTTCTAAATAGGTGTTTCTCATTTGGTAGTCTAAATGCAGTGTCCTTGTTGCTGTCACGGATTCCCCCCCAGTTCCGAGGGTCTACGTCACCGGATTTCTAGGCTTCACTGAACGGGATTCATTATCATCAACCCCGGACTGTCTTGCTTGATTACACACACATGGTTCCCATTTCCCTTGATTAGTATGTTATATATGCGCCCTCTGTTCCCTCTCTCTTTGTCGGTTATTGTTCCCATATCTGTTGGAGGTGTGAGTACCTATGCATTGGTACAGCGGTTATGCTGCGTACTTTATATATTGTGTATTACGGGAATCGTCCCGTGTCGTTCAATGAGGATTACCCTCGCTCTTTTGTTTGTGTACAGCCCAGTGTTTTTGTATACGCGTTTGTTTTCGGTGTATTAAAAACCCATATTGTGTATTCCTGCGCCTATCTCCAAAATCCTTTATACCAGCGTGACACGTGCCAACTCATTTTCCTCAGCTTCAGAAGCATCTACATTCACCACATCTTGTGTGGTTATCCTTAGACATGTTCTCCAGACTTATACACAGGGAATTGTTCATAGGTTGTCAAATTGTATTCTAGATTCTTGAAAAATTTGCCAAAAATTCATTTTACGTACTTTTCTTTAGTGTTCTACAGATAGAAAGATTTAAAACAATATTTATTCACAATCGGTTATAATGTGTAAGTCCTGTCCAGGAGTGTCTTAACAAAATGAAACCAAAATATTTAGGTTGAATTATTCCTGTGTCCAGAACATTTAAGTTGTGTGATATATGATATGTAAATATTTTATAATTAGCATATTTTCATACAATATTTCTGGGGGGAAAAGTATACAAAAAATATATTTGTGTCCACATTTAACTGGTAAAAGTTGATTGTGATATGATTAAGGGGGTTAAATACCCTATTGGGGTGTGGTGCCTGACCTTATGTCCATTATAAAGCTTCAACCAATAGAACAAACAAAAGAACATCAAGAATGAATAAAGAAGGGAAACAATTGCTCAATAATTGAGCTTTGTACAACAGGGCAGGAGGTTTGGAAATAGCATACCACCATAACACAGTGGATTAATTAAGTAATTAATTGAGTAATATTTTGCCATTACTCCTCCCGTAGTCGGTGGGCAGGCAGACAGGCCGACAGTAAGAAGGAATCACTGCTTCCTTAACTGATTGTGAATGGGCCTTTTGTGTGACCACGCCACCCTCTCGTCTTGTCCGCGCAGGCAGGCCACCTGGAGAAAGCTCAACGTTGCCATTGTATTGTGCCAACAGTCCAGCTTACGATACAGTGCCACAGCTAGGACAGCCACTGGAAGGGTCAGACTGTGTGTGTGTGTATGAGCCTGTGTATGAGCCCGTGTGTGCACAGACTTCTCCAAATAATGGCGTACTCATACTTGAAAAGCTTTGAGTAAGCATGTTTTCACTGAATAACACAACACACAATGGAATGGATATGTGGCTCAGACTACAGCTTTTCTTCTTAGGGTTTGAGTGGTAGCAGAAGCAAGCAACTAGACAGTAAACATACCAGACAACCACTAAAACAACTAGCCTAATCTGAAACTAAAGGTTCTCTATGATATCTTCCTTTCTCTGCCATCTCCCACACTGCTGAGTTTAGGATACATGAGCCTGGACGCAGGGATAGCAGACCATGACATTTAGCCTATGTATGCCATGCTGCCAAGTGATGGACCTCAAACATTTGATTCAACCAAAATATTTAACCATACCCTCCGGTGAATGATATAGGCCTATGACCTACCCTCTGAAACCTATTACATAAGAAGAATGCTCCACAGAAGAATGCTCCACCGAAGAACACTCCACAGATGAACACTCCACAGAAGAATGCTAATGCCACAGAAGAAAGCTCCTGCAGACAGAAACATGGCATAAGAGAGGAGGGCGTACAACTGTGTGTCTGTGCACATATCCCATCGGACCATCCCTGGCAGACAATAGATGCTCTGTGTATAAGTACAGGCTCTCTCCAATAGACCACCCTGATTTGATTGCAGTTGCCATGAGCCAAGTAAATGACAACAGCAGTACAAACAAGTCTAACAGTGGACAAGATATTCACAACTAGAGTGAGTTATGAGACAGTACAGTCTTCTGGTAACATTATGCATAACATTTGTCAACGATAAAGTTCAGACTTTGTCAAACAAAATGTTGATTATGGTGTCCACACAAAGGCAATTGTGAAGACAGGCAACAACGACAAAAAAGGCCCATTACGAAAAATAAGTTATGTTATATTCTGTTAGATAATAAACAAAGGTGCATTAACAAGTCATTATTTATGTAATTATTCATTAAAATCAATGTGAAACTTATTATTGACCATCTGAACAGTCAGTGGGCGCACTGCTGAGAAATCGTATCTGCAAGCCACAGGGATGACAGCGATCATTTAACAAGGGAGTAAATCTGATTGAGCAGAAAGAGGTTGTCAAAAAGCCATTACCACCTATCTGGAATAGATATTATGTATCCTACAGATAATTAGATAATAGGTGACCGGGACAATCAGTCTTCCATCCTCTGCTCTGCACCGTATGGCGAGCAGCGACTGGCTGGATGCACAGCATCATGCACATCTGGACATCGCCGGCTGCCGCTGAGTGGGCATTACCGAGAAAGAATACTTTATCGAGACACTTACCTTGGATAAAACACCTGGTGTATCAGCGACGAAAGGGAATGCGTTCTTTTATTTCATGAATTGGGTATTCAATTACACGAATTGCAATTGAATTCCCTCATCGTCTGTCTGCTTATATTGGTCGCCGCTCGCAGCTCGGAAGTGACAGGCGCGTCGTCATGGTATTATTGCACAGGAGGCATTCCCTGGCTTTTGATTGGACTCGTTGAGGTGGCGCGTGCTGGGGCCGGTCTGTGATGGAAATGAAAGGTTACTCCCGGTCAGAGCGCACAGAGTGGAATTTGATGAAGAAGGCGGAGAAACTTTTCAGACAGTAGGCTACTGTCATAATAAAACGTAGGGTATACACAAAATGTAAATGTATTACACATAGCCTACATGTAGGTGTGTCATTGCTCGGGTCTTTGTACCGCAAAGAATATAGACCACATAGCCTACCAAAGAGTGAAGTTATACAGATATGCATGATGCTGCTTTGGGGACACCTGTCGGATTAGATCAACTATCAAATCCAATCAAACGAGTCAATAGGGGTGTCACCTGAGTTTCAGAACATTAGGGCACTCGGACACTGAGGTATCGGGCTCAGGCCATTGTTGTCTCACGTCAGATGTCATCACTCCTAGAAGACGCTCGTCCAAATCCGATCTGTCTTGAAGGAAGTGGAACTCGTCTCGAAAAATCTAGAGTTTGCTCATCCGCCTAACACTAGCTATGACTCACTACAAACCATGCTCGATCAACTGAGCACACTTCTCCAGTTAGCAGCCTCGTGATTGCCATTTGTGACTGTTCTCAGAAATCAGCAAGCATGTAGCCTATCTGACTTTGACAGCTGGCACTGTGCCTCACTACTTTCGGAGAACAGTCAGTGGTGTAGAACTCCGTGCACTAATGACGACAGAACAGATAACTCATTGTGCATTAGCTAGAACTTAACTACACTAGCTAGCAGGCTAAGTTAGTATTCAGCATTGAGTGTGTTAACTGGCGTTGTTAGAATTCCTCTTTCGTTTCATATGTATTGATTTGAGACTGGTTCAAAGCATTCGCCATCTAATTTTCGAATTTCATAAATATTAATTATACCAACACAAAACACATAAGCGAGATGTAGAATTAGGTAGTGAAGACTTGCCCATGAAAATAACGTCAATATTAGCTACAGGTTTATTGGTTTTGGTAAGATTAACTCTGATTCTTTTGAGGATGAAAGGGGGTTCAGTGGACAATGTCACCTTGGTAACATTTTAGAATGTTTGGACAGCAATTGTAGACAAACGTCTTTTTAAATACCCCAAGAGTGTTTGCGAGTTAGACAGATCCGTGCAGACGGCCTTCACGCTACCTAACGTTAGAGAATGGGGGTTAGCTCTGAAGACCAGGGGTTGCCGGGGAGAGGGTGAAAATAAATTACCGCTAGGCCTATAATAAAGTATTGCATGCATATCATCGTATTTTCCGGCCGGATAAAAAAATTGCCTTTAATAAAATAATGTCATGCAATTCAACTTCATTTTACACGACTGGAGACATTAGAATGACATTTTTTAATACCACACAACTAACCGAAATGACAGGCTACTCTTACAGTCACATAGGTTACCGAGATCAATAAAACGAACGAATCTGTCTGAAATGCAACCAATAGCATAGAGCCATAGACCAATGAAAAGAGTGGATACAGATTGTACAATATCACAAAGAAATTATAGTACACAAATTTTCAAGTGGCATTGACTCATCAAAACTGTATTTTGAAAAGCCTTTTAGCTTCTGCTTGCTGTTCATTGACAGCCACAACTCAACAATCAGCTGTTTGATATTTGCCAGGCTGCTTCCCAATTGCGGGCGCTTCCGTTTCTATATGCATTTAAAAAAAAAAATAAGTATTGATCCTCAATGTTTATATTATGTTATCTTGTGTAATAGTTTCAATGATTTCAGTATGCGTTACACCTGTGCTGGTTGCCATCTCTTTAGTTTGAAGGCGTTTCCCCTGTGCTGGCCCAGGTGCTATTTAAGAGTGGCTGGCTCAGAGCTCTCGTTGTCTTGAGAGATGTTGGTACTCCCTATTTGATTTCTAGAAAAACATTCCTATGTCTTATCTTCCATGTTTTGTTATGCTTCCTGTCTTTAAGTTTGGTGTGTATTTTAATTTTGTTTGTCTCTTATTGGGCAGATTTAGGTTCCAGTTGATGATGCTAGTCAACTTTCAGTGGACACTCCCATGAGTGTCTTTCAGAACCCCTCCTAAAACCACACCTGTTTCATTTTGGTTGTTGTCAGTGACTTTTTATTAGTTCCCCCTTCTGTTTGAGTGACATTATTTGGTTGTCTTGTTGGGGAATGTGACATTACACTCAGTGTAAATGTCCATTGGGATGTGGGCAGGGTAATTGTCTGTTGTTGACCCTGAGGACATGTGTATTTGCACATTGAATGAAGCCCAAATTGAGCAAGTTCCCTTTTATAAGTACTTTTGCATTGACAATAAGCCCTCTTTAAGAACACATTGAAAACCTGACCAAATAGCTGAGAATTAAGATCGGTTTCTTTCATGGAAATAAATCCTGCCTCACTTTGTGAAGGAAGATCATTCAAGCAACGCTTCTCCCAGTACTTGATTATGGTGATATAATCTACATGCATGCAGAAGCCTCTGTTTTAAAATCTTGAGATTCACTCAGTACTGTGTTTTATCACTGTGGACCATTTTCGTACACATCACTGCATTTTGTATAGTTCTGTTGGCTGGGAGTCTGACTACCAAAAGGTCCCATCATTGTCTACTTTTTCTATATAAAGCAGATCTTCAGACACCCACCACCTCAGCTCACGGAATAATTGGAGATCTAGCACTTTCAGACACACTCTCTGGACTGGCTGGTTCTGGAGGTTCTGGGGTCTCAACTAACCTGGGGGAAAATGCTTTTACGTTTTATGCCCCCAACTCATAGAATATCCTTCAGGCCACCTTGAAATTAGACTCAATGGTCTCCATTGGACAGTTTAGATCAAGTTGAAGGGAGGTGATGTGTGAGAGTTGTGTTTGTTTTTATTCATCTTTTTGTGTTTATTGTATTGATATTATCTTACACAACTTACTACACAATGTGTGTTCATGTTCACAGGGCTCCCTTGGAAATGAGACCCTGGTCTTAATGGTGACCCACCCTGTATATAAATAGTGAAGAGAACAGGGCCCAAAATCAACCCCTGCGGCTCACCTTTCATAATATTGAGGAAACTAGATATCAAACGCCTTCGACAGTTCAATAAATAAGGCAGCACAATTACTTTTATGATCTAAACGACATAGCACATCATCTAAGACAAGTGTAGCTGCTGGTACAGTGCTATGTCCAGGTCTCAAACCAGATGGGTGCTCATTAAGTATAGAATGAGAAGTTAAAAACGTTTTAAACTGGGAGTTAGCCAGGGATTCTAAAACTTTGGCAAGGCAAGATAGCTTGGAAATTGGACGGTAGTTATCCTGTTAAGAAGGATCTCGCTTTTGTGTAGGGGGAGAACTTGTTCCGTTTTCCAGAAACAATTATCAAGTCAATCATGTAGGTTAATGATTCTGCAATAAGTCAGCCCAAGTGGATTTTTTTTACCTTGATCTTCAATAAGGAATTTAGTACATTAGACATCAAATGTTTGAAATGAAAATGAGGAACGTGTATTTGGGAATATATAATTCACTGCAATCTGTCTCAAGGTGAGTAAAGAACTCCCTCTGCTGGAAACAGAGTTTTCAGAAGCTATTTTATCAAATAGGTGGCCCACTGAGGATAAGTGGTTATTAAAAGCACCACAAATGTCCATCTTATCTGTTATGGGACAAGAGGCTGTCATAACCTGCTGGGGTAATGAGGGGGTGGAGTTTTGTTCCAGAGATTTGACTACCTTCCAGAAGGCAGCTGGATTACCACCATTCTCAGATACTCAGTTCAATAAGTATGTCTGTTTCTCTCCTGAAGTTTCTCTTATAGTTCATGTGTGAATCAAATCAAATCAAGTTTTATTGGTCACATACACATGGTTAGCAGATGTTAATGTGAGTGTAGCGAAATGCTTGTGCTTCTAGTTCCGACAGTGCAGTAATATCTAACAAGTAATCTAACAATTCCCCAACAACTACCTAATACACACAAATCTAAAGGGGTGAATGAGAATATGTTCATGTAAGAATATGGATGAGCGATGGCCGAGCGGCATAGGCAAGGTGCAATAGATGGTATAAAATACAGTGTATACATGTGATATGAGTAATGTAAGATATGTAAACATTATTAAAGTGGCATTATTTAGAGTGCATTTTATAAAGTGACTGGTGATCCATTTATTAAAGTGGCCAGCGATTGGGTCTCCATGTAGGCAGCAGCCTCTGAGTTAGTGATTGCTGTTTAGCAGTCTGATGGCCTTGAGATATAAGCTGTTTTTCAGTCTCTCTGTCCCAGCTTTGATGCACCTGTACTGACCTCGGCTTCTGGATGGTAGCGGTGTGAATAGGCAGTGGCTCGGGTGGTTAATGTCCTTGATGATTTTTTTGGCTTTCCTGTGACATTGGGTGTTGTAGGTGTCATGGAGGGCAGGTAGTTTGCCCCCAGTGATGGAGAGCCTTGTGGTTGAGGGTGGTGCAGTTGCCGTACCAGGCTGTGATACAGCCCAATAGTATGCTCTCGATTGTGCATTTGTAAAAGTTTGTCAGGGCTTTCGATTGCTCTCGACTGTGCATCTGTAAAAGTTTGTCTGTGTGGGTGGACCATTTCAGTTTGTCTGTGATGTGTACGCTGAGGAACTTAAAAGTTTCCACCTTATTCCTTCGATCTGGATAGGGGGGTGCTCCCTCTGCCGTTTGCTGAAGTCCATGATCATCTCCTTTGTTTTGTTGACGTTGAGTGAGAGGTTGTTTTCCTGACACCACACTCCGAGCGCCCTCACCTCCTCCCCGTAGGCTCGTCGTTGTTGGTAATCAAGCCCACTACTGTTGTGTCATCTGCAAACTTTATGATTGAGTTGAAGGCGTGCATGGCCACGCAGTCATGGGTAAACAGGGAGTACAGGAGGGGGCTGAGCAAGCACCCTTGTTGGGCCTCAGTGTTGAGGGTCAGTGAAGTGGAGATGTTGTTTCCTATCACCACCTGGGGGCGGCCCGTCAAAGTCCTGGATCCAGTTGCACAGAGCCGGGTTGAGACCCAGAGTCTCCGGCTTGATGATGAACTTGGAGGGTTCTATGGTGTTGAATGTAAGAGCTGTAGTCAATGTACAGCATTCTTACATACAGTGCCTTGCGAAAGTATTCTGCCCCCTTGAACTTTGCGACCTTTTGTCACATTTCAGACTTCAAACATAAAGATATAAAACTGTATTTTTTTGTGAAGAATCAACCGTTACATGGCTGGATTTCTTTTTGTGGTCCGTGATTTCCTGTAGACCCTGTCACATACGTCTCATGTCTGAGCCGTTGAATTGCGACTCCAACTTATCCCTCTCCTGGCATTTTGTTTATTTGATTGCCTTGCGGAGGGAATAACTACACTGTTTATATTCAGACGTATTCCCAGACCTCTTTCCATGGTTAAATGCAGTGGATCGCACTATCAGTTTTGAGAATGCCGCCATCCATCCACGGTTTCTGGTTAGGGTAGGTTTTAATAGTCACAGTGGGTACAATCTCCAATGCACTTCTTTATAAACGCACTCACCGAGTCAGCGTATTGGTCGATGTTGTTCTCAGAGGCTGACCGGAACATATTCCATCCCGCGTGAAGCATGGTTTCCGATTGGTCAGACCAGCGTCAAATGGTTCTCGTCACTGGTACATCCTGTTTGAGTTTCTGCCTATAAGACGGAAGGAGCAAGATGGCACCGTGGTCGATTTGCCGAAGGAAGGGCTGAGGAGGGATTTGTATGCATCGCGGAAGTTAGAGTAGCAGTGGCCGAGGGTATTGCGCAAGCGCGTAGCGCAATCCATATGCTGGTATAATTTAGGTAGCCTTGTTCTCAAATTTGCTTTTTAAAAATCCCCAACTACAATAAATGCAGATCCAGGATGTGTGGTTTCCAGTTTGCATATAGTCCAGTGAAGTTCCTTGATGGCCGTCTTGGTGTCTGCTTGAGGGGGAATGTACACAGCTGTGACTATAACTGACGAGAATTCTCTTGGTCGGTAAATGGCCGACCAAAATGGCAATTTGTTTGTAAGGAATTCTAGATTGGGTGAGGAGAAGACTTGAGTTCCTGTATGTTGTTATGATTACACCATGAGTCATTAATCATAAAGCATACACCCCCACTCTTCCTCTTCCCAGAGAGGTGTTTATCTCTGTCGGCGCAATGCATGGAGAAGCCCGGTGGCTGGACCGATTCCAACAACATATCCCGAGAGAGCCATGTTTCCGTGAAACAGAGAATGATACAATCTCTGATGTCTCTTTGGAAGGCAACCCTTGCTCGAATTTCATCTACCTTGTTGTCAAGAGACTGGACATTGGCGAGTGGTATACTCGGGAGCGGTGGGCACGTCCATGGAGCCTGGCCAGGTGGCTGCTTTGTCGTTGTCATTGTTTTGGGTCGACTACTGGAATTAGATCCATTGTCTTGGGTGGTGGTCCGAATAGAGGATCCACTTCGGGAAAGTTGTATTTCTGGTCGTAATGTTGGTAAGTTGACATTACTCTTAGATCCAATAGTTCTTCCCTGCTGTATATAATAAGACATTATTAGAAATTAACATTTCATGGGATAACAATGTAAGAAATAATACATTAAAAAAACAAAATACTGTATAGTTTAGAATCAAGGCTACCATCTCTGTCGACGCCATACTGCATATATGTCAGAACTAGGGATTAGCTCTATACTTTACCCCTAGTTTCTTGAAGAAATAGAGTTGAGCAAAGAAGTAAAACAATTTAGGGCCTGATCCGAGTCAGATATCTGACAATCTCCCATTCACACAATCCCAGATCAGACAAACATTGTTGCTCATTTAAATCCTTGTTATTTCTCTTTGTAATAATGCACGGCGAGATTTAGGTAGCTTTGCATCTCTTATGCAGGCAACAGGACAGTGGTCAATGAACTCATTAGCTGTCACGACTTCCCCCGAAGTTGGCTCCCCTGCCTGTTCGGCGGTGCTCGGCGGTCGTCGTCACCGTCCTACTAGCTGCTACCGATCCCTTTTTTGTTTGTCTGTTGGTTTTGTCTTATTAGTTTAACCTGTGTGAATTTTAGTTTAATTAGCTTCCCTATATGTAGTAGTTTGTCCCGCCCTTGTTTTGTGCGGGATTGTTTTTTGTTACTCTGTTGTATTCTCCGGACTGTTTGGTCCTGTGTTTGGGCTGGTCTGTTCTATGCGCCCTGTATGTTGGCGTGACCGTTTTTTGGCCGGAGAATAAATCACGATATATTGAACCCTGCTCTCTGCGCCTGATTCCAACCCACCACTCCTAGTATCCCGCGACAGAATCCTGCACCATTACACATGGAATCAGCAGGAGCAGCCGCATCTCCTCTCCCATTGATGGAGGAGAAGGTTCTCCATCATACCAGTGTTCTTCATAGGATTGGTTCGGCCATGGACCAAATGATGGAGAGGATGGATTGATGGGAGAGGAGTGGCCTTCCCACCTCATCTCCAGCACCCCCTCCTCCAGCACCTCCTGTTCCTGCTACCACCTCTGGCTCCGGGGCTCTTCGGCTGATGCTCCCACGGGAGTATGATGGAACGGTGGCTGGGTGCCAGGGTTTCCTTCTACAACTGGAACTGTACCTGGCTACCGTGCGTCCTGCTCCCTCCGGAGAGGAGAGCGTGAGCGCCCTCGTCTCCTGTTTGACTGAGCGAGCCCTCGAGTGGGCCAACGCACTGTGGAATCGTCCGGACTCGTCGAGGGACAATTACCCCGAGTTCACCCGCCGATTCCGAGCTGTGTTTGACCATCCACCAGAGGGTCGGCTGTTCCACCTGCGTCAGGAGACGAGGAGCGTGCAGGACTTTGCCCTGGAGTTCAGGACCTTGGCCGCAGGAGCAGGGTGGAACGACAGGGCCCTGATAGATCATTTCCGATGCAGTCTCAGGGAGGACGTCCGCAGGGAGCTAGCATGTCGGGACACCACCCTCACACTGGATGAACTCATTGACTTGGCTATCCGTCTCGACAACCTGCTGGCTGCCCGCGGGCGTTCGGATCAGGTCCTGACGTTTCCACTTCCCAGCCCTCCTGTCCCTATCCCTATGGAGTTAGAAGGGGCGGCTTCGAGGGGGACCAGAGGAGGAGTGTCCTCCTGCACCAGTTGTGGTCGGCGAGGGCACACTGCCGACCGGTGCTGGAGGAACTCGTCTGGGAGTCGGGAGGGCAGGCGGAGCACTACTCGATCACCCCAGGTGAGTAAGCACCAGACTCACCCAGAGCTTCCTGTCGGTCATATGTATGTGTTAACTTCTTTCCCTGGGTTTCTTCCCTCTCTACAGCATAAGGCGCTAGTCGATTCAGGCGCAGCTGGGAATTTCATGGATCGTGGGCTCGCGTTAAGGCTAGGGATTCCCCTGGTGTCGTTAGACCTACCTTTCCCCGTGCACTCCTTAGATAGCCGACCATTAGGGTCAGGAGTAGTTAGGGAGGCTACGGTGCCGCTGGACATGGTAACGCAGGGGGATCATAAGGAGCAGATTAGTCTGTTCCTTATAGATTCACCTGCGTTTCAAGTGGTGTTGGGAATTTCCTTTGCTAGCTCAATACAACCCGGTGATTTCCTGGCGACAGGGGGCTCTTAAGGGGTGGTCAGAGGAGTGTTCAGGCAGGTGTATAGGAGTTGCCGTTGGTGCGACTACGGTGGAGAGTCCAGACCAGGTTTCCACCGTGCGCATTCCCTCTGAATATGCTGATTTGGCTATCGCCTTCAGTAAAAAGAGGGCAACCCAATTACCACCCCATCGTCGAGAGGACTGCGTGATAAACCTTCTGGAGAACGCTGCACTTCCTAGGAGTCACATGTATCCATTTTCCCAGGAGGAGACAGTAGCGATGGAAATGTTGCTGAATCGCTGGGACAGGGGTACATTCGGCCCTCCGCATCACCCGTCTCCTCAAGCTTATTTTTTTGTGAAGAAGAAGGATTGAGGTCTGCGTCCGTGCATTGATTATAGAGGTCTAAATTCCGTCACAGTGGGGTTTAGTTACCCACTACCTCTCATCGCTACGGTGGTGGAATCATTTCACGGGGCGCGCTTCTTCACAAAACTGGACCTGAGGAGTGCGTATAATCTGGTACGTATCCGGGGAGGAGATGAGTGGAAAACCGCATTTAGTACTACATCTGGTCATTATGAGTACCACGTCATGCCATATGGGTTGAAGAATGCTCCAGCCGTCTTCCAATCCTTCGTAGATGAGATACTCCGAGACCTGCTCGGGTAGGGAGTGGTAGTGTACATCGATGACATCTTGATCTATTCTGCCACACGCGCGGCGCATGTGTCTCTGGTGCGTAAGGTACTTGGGCGACTGCTGGAGCATGACCTGTATTGCAAGGCGGAGAAATGTGAGGTATTCAAACAGTCCGTTTCCTTCCTGGGTTATCGTATTTCCACCTCCGGGGTGGTGATGGAGGATGAACGCATTACAGCCGTGTGTAATTGGCCGACTCCGACCACGGTGAAAGAAGTGCAGCGGTTTTTAGGGTTTGCCAATTACTACCGGAGGTTTATCCGGGGTTTTGGTTAGGTGGCTGCTCCCATCACCTCACTGCTGAAGGGAGGACCGGTGCGCTTGCGTTGGTCAGCAGAGGCGGGCAGAGCTTTCAGTCGTTTGAAGGAGCTGTTCAACAATGCGCCCGTGTTGGCGCATCCGGACCCCTCTTTAGCGTTCATAGTGGAGGTGCACGCGTCCGAGGCGGGGGTCAGGGCCGTGCTGTCCCAGTGCTCGGGTGTGCCACCCAAGCTCCGCCCTTGTGCCTTCTTTTCGAGAAAGCTCGGTCCAGCGGAGCGAAACTATGACGTGGGGGACCGGGAGTTGTTAGCTGTAGTCAAGGCTCTGAAGGTGCAGAGACATTGGCTTGAGGGGGCGAAACACCCTTTTCTCATCTGGACTGACCATCGTAATCTCGAGTATATCCGGGCAGCGAGGAGACTAAATCCACGTCAAGCTAGATGGGTCATGTTTTTCACCAGGTTTCGGTTTATCATCTCATACCGGCCAGGATCCCAAAACACCAAAGCCGACGCGCTGTCCCACCTCTATGATACCGAGGAGCGGTCCGTTGAGCCAACTCCCATCATTCCACCTTCATGTCTCTTGGCACCGGTGGTATGGGAGGTGGACGCGGAGATAGAGAGGGCCTCACGGTTAGAGCCGGCCCCCCCTAACTGTCCAGCGGGGACTCAGTACGTGCCGAGGGGGGTCCGGGATAAGCTGATCCGGTGGGCTCATACTCTCCCCTCCTCGGGTCATCCTGGCATCGAGAGGACATTGTGGAGTCTTAGAGGGAGATACTGGTGGCCCACGCTGGCTAAGGACGTGAGATTTTATGTCTCCTCCTGCTCAGTGTGCGCTCAGAGCAAGGCTCCTCGGCACCCGCCTAGAGGGAAGTTACAACCCCTCCCCGTTCCACAACGGCCGTGGACACACTTATCGGTGGACTTTCTTACCGACCTACCCCCATCCCAGGGAAGTACTATGATCCTGGTCGTTGTGGATCGGTTTTCTAAGTCCTGTCGTATCATCCTGTTGCCCGGTCTCCCTTCGGCCCTGCAGACTGCGGAGGCCTTGTTTACCCATGTCTTCCGGCACTATGGGGTGCCTGAGGACATTGTTTCTGATCGGGGTCCCCAATTCACATCCAGAGTGTGGAGGGCGTTTATGGAGAGACTGGGGGTCTCGGTCAGCTTAACCTCAGGTTTTCACCCCGAGAGTAATGGGCAGGTGGAGCGCGTAAACCAGGATGTGGGCAGGTTTCTGCGGTCCTATTGCCGGGACCGGCCTGGTGAGTGAGACGGTATATTCCTTGGGCTGAACTCGCTCAGAACTCCCTACGCCACTCCTCAACTAACTTGTCCCCTTTTGAGTGTGTGTTAGGTTACCATCCGGACCTGGCCCCATGGCATCAGAGCCAGACCGAGGCTCCTGCGGTTGAGGAATGTGTACAGCGCTCCAAGGACACCTGGAAAGCCGTCCAAGACTCGCTAAGATTAGCGGGAGAACGGCAGAAGAGGAGCGCTGACCAGCACCGCAGTGAGGCCCCCGTGTTTGCACCGGGGGACAGGGTCTGGCTCTCGACCCGAAACCTGCCCCTCCGCCTGCCCTGTCGGAAGCTGGGGCCGCAGTGTGTGGGGCCGTTCAAAGTCCTGAGGAGAATAAACGAGGTGTGTTACAGGTTACAACTTCCTAGGTATTACCGTATTAACCCCTTGTTTCATGTGTCCCTCCTCAGGCCGGTGGTGGCTGGTCCCCTGCAAGAAGGTGAGGTGCCTGAGGTCCCTCCGCCCCCTCTGGACATCGAGGGGTCCCCGGCGTACACGGTTCGTGGCATTCTGGATTCGAGACGCCGGGTGGGGGGCCTACAGTACCTCGTGGACTTGGAGGGGTACGGTCCGGAGGAGAGATGCTGGGTTCCGGTGGGGGACATTTTGGACCCTTCTCTCCTGAGAGATTTCCACCGCCTCCACTCGGATCGCCCGGCGCCTCGTCCTCCGGGTCGTCCTCGAGGACGGTGGCGGAGCGATGCGGGAGCCGCGCGTCGGGGGGGGGGGGGGTACTGTCACGACTTCCGCCAAAGTTGGCTCCCCTGCCTGTTTGGGCGGTGCTCGGCGGTCGTCGTCACCGTCCTACTAGCCGCTACCGATCCCTTTTTCATTTGTCTGTTGGTTTTGTCTTATTAGTTTAACCTGTGTGTATTTTAGTTTAATTAGCTTCCCTATATGTAGTAGTTTGTCCCGCCCTTGTTTTGTGCGGGATTGTTTTTTGTTACTCTGTTGGATGTGGTTTTCATGTGTGTATTCTCCGGACTGTTTGGTCCTGTGTTTGGGCTGGTCTGTTCTATGCGCCCTGTATGTTGGCACAGTTTTTTTGGCCGGAGAATAAATCACGATATACTGAACCCTGCTCTCTGCGCCTGATTCCAACCCACCACTCCTAGTATCCCGTGACATTAGCAAAAATGACATTGGCTGTAAACTTATGACGGGCGTTAAAGAGTATAATTTTCAGCGTGTTTAAGGTTTGGGCGGGTCGGTTCAGTTATCAGCTGAGTTAGATTTGTTAAATGTCCATTGGGGTGGGGGCAGGGTAGAACAGATAGCTCACTAGTGGTGGCTATTCAGCAGACTTATTGTCTGGGGGTAGAAGCTATTTGCCAGTCTGTAAGTTTTAGCAATGATGCGCCTGTACTGCCCGCATCTGAGTGAAGGAAGAGCGAGAACAGGCCGAGGCTTGGGTGGCTGATGATCTTCTTGGCCTTCCTGCGACACCTGGTTTTTGTAAGTGTCCTGGAAAGCAGGCAGTGTGCACCCAATGGTGCGTTCTGCTGAGTGTACCACCATCTGTAGTGCCTTGTGGTCAGCGGCGGTGGAGCTGCTGTACCAGGCTGTGATGCAGCCCGAAAGTATGCTCTTGATGGTCCTCCTGTAGAACACTGTGAGGGCCCTCGGGGACAGGCCAAATTTCGCTGTCGCTATCGTGCCTTCTTCACCAGGTGTCCGTGTGGTTTGACCATTTCAGCTCCTCTGAGATGTCTACGCAAAGGAACTTTACATTTTCAACTGTCTCCATGGTGACCCCGTTGATGAGAATGTGGGCATGCTCAGTCTGGTTCCTCCCGAAGTCCACAATCAGCTGTAGGTGAATTGGAGAGGGTCAAGTGTGTTGGGGAGGGAGGAGGTGATGTGGTCTTTGACTAGCCTCTCGAAGCACTTCATGATGACGGAGGTGAGTGTTACCGGTCGGTAGTCATTCAGTTCAGTTACTTTCCCTTTCTTGGGCAGGGGGATGATAGTGGACATCTTGAAGCAGGTGGGGATAACGGCCTGAGCTAGAGAATGATTGAAAATGTCAGAAAACACAACAGCTAGCTGGTCTGCACTCTGAGGGCGTGGCTAGGGATGCCGCCTGGGATGGCATCCTTGCGAGAGTTAACACGTTTGAATTAACATTTACATTTGTACTCCATGGACACCGTAAGCACGTAGCCCTCGTCATCAGGGGCACTCCTCGGCAGCTCAGAGTTTTTTGCTTCAAGTGTGAGAAAAAGGTATGCAGCTCATCCGGTAAGGTGGTGTTGGTGTCCGTGACGTGACTTGCTTTCTTTTTGCAATTGTTAATTGTTAAAAGCCCCTGCCAACCCGCTGAATTGCTCCTCCACGTGGTCCCTATACTTGAGTCTTGCCATCTTGATCCATCTGCATAAGTCGTATTTGTACTGTTCGACCATAAAATTGTCCTTGGTCACCTTGCCATGTTTATAAGCAGCATCTCTCTCCTTCAGTTTCCTGAAAAGGCTCCCATTAATCCACAGTTTTTGATTCTGATAAGTTTTGAAAGACACCACCGGCATCACATCATCAATGCATTTTTAAATGAATTCGATGACTTTGTCTGCATATTCATTGAAGTTATCCCCAGAGGCGACTCGGAACGTATTCCAGTCCACGTAATCAAAATCTTTGAACATGAATTCTGATTGGTCAGACCAGCTTTGTACAAACCTGACCACCGGAACTTCCGTCTTCAGTCTTTGTTTGTAGACGGGTAGGAGCAAAATTGAGTCATTGTGGAGTTTTGGTGTTGGCTTGATTCCCAGGCAACCAGGCACCTTACTGAAGAAGCTAGCCCATGTTGTTCTGCCATCACCAGGAATTCGGGAAGGTCGGGTGGAAGGTGAGTACCCAGCGATTCATATTCCAATAGTTCTACTCGGATGTATGAAGTAATGCACAAAACAAATTGGGTAAGAACATTTTCAAAAGTAGAAACCTGCAATGTTTTGTAGGAGTTCGAGGCCATCTTAGCCTTCTAACATCTCCTACGCGCCTGATGAGAATTGTAGAGGGAAACAGAAAACACGTAAGCCTAAGTGTTCATGAGAGTCTTACCTTTCAGAAATGGGGTCATGGCTACTACTTGAGTGAAGAGCAAAATAATCTACTAGGCTATACTGTAGCCTACCTATGGTGCTCTGAAGTTTGAAGACAGAGATTTCAGAGTTGCGAGTTTCCAGTTGTTTTGAACCCGGCAATAACATGCTAGCAAAATGCTCTGACAGTCCTGCTAATAGATGAGCAAATTCTGGTTGAATCAAAAGCAAATTCCATGTCATTTCAACCAAAAACGTAAATGTGACTTTGAGTCAACGTGAAAAACTGATTTAATTTGCAAATTTGCCCCCAACTTATAACCTAAATCCAATGACAGGATGACACTTTTTGTTGATTTCACATTAGTTGACAATTCAACCAAATGTAAATCAAAACTAAACATTGAACTGTGCCCATTGGGGAGCACTCACCTTAACTTAGCTAGCATTTCCCAGCCTAATTGTAACCAAATATCCAAAGGGAGATTCAGTGGGAAAAAAATCTGACATTGATTGATTTACCAAGACATGTCCCCTGCTTGTCTCAAAGCAACGCGATGTCACTGTCCCAATCAAAAGGGTGCTAAAATGATCACCTAGTTGACAACACGCAACAATTGCTTAACATTTTTTTTATAACGGTTGGTTGACTTTGGGAGTTTCACATAGGCCTAACCACTCTCTATGAACTAACTAGCGGTGCGTTCAGTTGAGTATACATTTTTTTTACACCATTGCAGCAGCACAAAAGATTTAGGGCTGACCCAAAATCTTTCTGTGCTAAAGCCCCGAAGCATTGTCCTGGTGATGTCCCATCGTCAATGATGTGTTGAATCAAATAATGCATCGAAGAGATGTTTAAGGCCCAATGCAGCCATTTGTATATTAATATCAAATAATTTCTGGATATTAAGTACCTTACTGTAATAAATGTCCATTAAAATTGGAAAGAATTGCTTTATAGCAAAACTATTTCTTAAGCAAGGATTTTGCTAGGACTCTCTGGGAGTGGTCCAAGTGGAGGGGAAACTGAAAACTTATTGGAGGTTTGGAGCTCTTGTTATTGGTCTATTAACCAATTTACTACATGGTGATGTCACCATGGAAAGTCGAAACTCCAGCCTATGCAAACCTGCTGATTAGAAGGTCCGGTGTAGAGTGTATTTTCAACCAGCAACTATCAGGAAATAACACATATTTTCTTTAATCACACTTATACAGTGTTAGTTTAATCAGCTGTTGTACAATATGATACAAAACACAGGAAAACAGAATTGTGACTGCACTGGGCCTTTAAAGGTGAAAGTAAAGAAAATATGTTATGAATAAATACATTACAAGAGGAAAACTCGCAATCAGACAAAAATAGCTATGTATTTACACAAAATAAATAACATTTAGACTTTAAAACACAGTTATGCACATATCAGGCCTATAGCCTACATTAGTTTATTCTCACATGCATAAATATATTAGCTTACTCAATCAATTCCCATTTCTTGGGAATTTAGTAATATCTTTGTGAGAGTAACCTATGACGTCTACACTTTCCACAGGAATCTGCATGGCCATGTCATGATCCACTGGGTCAAAGAGTGAAACCCCCTCCATGTTTCTAAATGTTCAATCTCTTACAATGCAATGCAATGCTGATCTGATCCCATTTCCAATCCCTATTTAATGCCATTAACAAAATCTCACAACACATTGCCTTCGATCTTACAACCTGTATGTAGTATTGTCTATTTATTATACAGGTTTATGTCAATGGCATAGCAGGGGTTCATTTTAGCAGCATCCTCTCTGTGCGGAAGCTCAGCCGGTGTGGTCTAAATTTAACCCTAATGTCATGTGACATGAATTTCTATTTTAGCATTGCTGCCTGCTACTCACAGGCAGAGAGAAAGAGAGATTGGGAGTAGAGAGAAACCTGACACTCCCCACGCAAACATCACCCGTGCAGCCCTACAAGTGTTCTCTTGGTGCACCAAACACAACATGCCCCATTTGTGCCACGAGGTCCCATAAGGTTAGCAGGAGGAAAGAGCTGGTTATGAATAGAGCCTGATATCAAATGATTTTCAACCAACTGTACAATATTTCCCTGCACTATATGCCTATGCCAGAGTATGTGAGCGGAGCGCGCCCAATTTGTCTGGAGCTCAGAGCAAGGTTCCGGAAGGCTGGCACGTTGGCCTTCTCGCCTGCTCCAATAGCACTCCAAAGTAGCGCTCACTTCATGAGCTCAGGGCATGCCTGGCCCAGCATGTATTTGTAATCTACTTGTGTGCTGCTATAGCCCCTTGCTTTAGCTACTGTTATGGAGGTCGCTAAATGTTTTCATAAAGAAACTGATAAAACACACAGGTGCAAAATCATGGTGACTTACAAACAGGGATGGAGCCAGAGGAGTGTCTGGGGTGGCACTGGACACCCCTGACATCTGATTGGCTACCCCGGGTGCCACCCCAAAATTCCATTCGCTACTGGCAGTTTGATGCTGATTGACATCTCATTTGCATCATCACCGGACTCCAGAGCAGTTCCCTACCTGAGGCTAGAGTCAGTGTGGTCAGACTTCACAAGGACCAAGTCTACCACCACCAGGTCAGAGCATCGAGATGATTTTGTCAGATTAAGCCTCACTTTAAAATGTTGGTTGTTGATTCATGTGTGTTCTTGTTTTGATGGCTGTGGCATTTTTATTGTGATTATACACTAATGGTTCTTATGTTATTTTAATGTAATAGATGTATCAAGGGATGACACAGAGACCTCTGGTTCGGAGCAAGACAGTGAGCCAGAGCTGCTAGTAGATATCATCAAGCCCCTCCCAACTGTATCAAGCACCAGGTATGCTGTTCCAAAAGGACCCAATGGTAGGCCAGGACTATACCTTAAACTACACATTTTAGTTAGCAGCTGTTAGTATCTAATCTTGTGGATCCATTAATTGATATTATTTAACGTGTTTTTCAGACATTTCAAGATCCAGAGAAGAGGGTCCTGTACAGACGTGTTTGAAATCATTTCCCAGAGCTCAGCATGGTACTAGGAAAGGGGTTTTCAACAGCTCCTGGTATAAGGACAATTCATGGCTTGAATATTAAGTAAGTCAAGATTTGACTTAGTTTTACCTGTAGGCATTTTTCTCTGCCCAATACACCTGAATCTGCCTTCACATCACAGTCATGTTTCTCTGCCCAATACACCTGAATCTGCCTTCACATCACAGTCATGTTTATCTGCCCAATACACCTGAATCTGCCTTCACATCACAGTCATGTTTATCTGCCCAATACACCTGAATCTGCCTTCACATCACAGTCATGTTTCTCTGCCCAATACACCTGAATCTGCCTTCACATCACAGTCATGTTTCTCTGTTCAATACACTTGAATCTGCCTTCACATCACAGTCATGTTTCTCTGTTCAATACACCTGAATCTGCCTTCACATCACAGTCAGGTTTTTGTAACTGGAAAAAGGCTCTGTTTAAAGATTCTGGGTTTAAGCTCCATTCGAAGGCAGAGCATCATATCAATGCTATGTATCGGAATCAGCATAAAAGGGCTATTGACAGCAACTCATCAATGTTAGATGTCATAAATGAGGACCGGAAAAATAAAGTGGAGGAAAACTGTACTTATATTAAAACAATTGCAGATGTGCTCCTATTAACTGTCACTCAAAGTATAGCGCAGACAGGTCATCGAGAGTCTTATGACTCTCACAACAAGGGTCGTTTTTTGACAAACTTAGAAGAAATAGCAAAGCATGACCCTCTCATAAAGAAAAGGATGAATGCATGTGGCAATGCTAAGTACACAAGCCACCAAATCCAGAACAAAGTTCTTGAGGGCTTAGCTGAGATGGTACTGTAACGTCTGTGGTCGGAAGGAGTGGACCAAAGCGCAGCGTGGAAAGTGTTCATGATTTTCTTATTACCAAAAAACACTCGAACAAAGTAACAAAACGAAAGCGAACAGTTCTGTCATGTAACAGAGACTAAACAGAAAATAACTACCCACAAACACAGGTGGGAATAGGGCTGCCTAAGTATGATTCCCAATCAGAGACAACGATAGACAGCTGCCTCTGATTGGGAACCATACTCGGCCAAAAACAAAGAAATAGACAACATAGACTGCCCACCCCAAATCACACCCTGACCTTACCAAATAGAGAAATAAAACGGCTCTCTAAGGTCAGGGCGTGACAGGTACAAAGTCAAATAATGAGAGAAGTAAAAGAAAGTGAAGTTTTTAGTGTAATTGCAGATTAAACAAAATATTAAAAAAAAAAAGATAACAAATGTCTTCAGTTGTGAGGTTACAACGGGGCCATCCACGAAAGCTTTTTACACTTTCAGTCAGCTGAAAGCTTATATGCAGCAGGTCTCACAAAAATGATAATCGATTGCCTTGAAAAACATGGTCTGGACTACAGAAATAATCTTGTGGGGCAAAGCTATGACGGTGCATCTGTCATGAGCAGAAAGCATTCTGGTGTGTCTGCATGGATTAAAAACAGTGCAAGATTTGCATTTTATGTGCACTGGCATGCATATTGTTGTCATTTGGTTCTTGTCGATGCTGTAAAATCAGTGCCTGAGGCAGTTAACGTTAATGCTCTCCTGCAGAAGCTTTATAACTTTGTATCTGGCTCATACATTCATCTGAAGTGGCTTGCAGTTCAGAAAGAGCTGTACCCACAGCAGCAGCCCAGTGAACTTATGGATGTAAGGTTGGCATGCAGGTACATAGCATGCCATAAGGATTCCAGCAGTTCTGAGAGTGCTTCAGAATATCACACTTGAAAATAGTGGTGATAGATCAGTGGAGGCAAGGGGCCTTCTTTCTCAGATAGATTTACAATTCATAGGGCTTTTGGTTACCTTTTGTAAAGTGCTTGGTGATGCCAAATGTCTTTCTGACATGCTCCAATCAAGCTCTCTTGACCTAGCAAGGTCTGTGGATCTGGTAGGAGCCCTTACAGACACATTGCAGGACTACAGAAGTGAGGGTCACTTTGGAGAACTATGGAACGAGGTTGAAGAGATTGCAGAGCACTGTGAAACAAGTGTACAAACAGTGTGTAAAAGACAGCCTAAAACAAGTTTAAGATTTCACGTCTCATTGATGATGAGCACTGTAGGACAGAAAAATAGTGACCAACGGGATGGTGAGAGCTTCCAAAGAGCTATCTTTTATCAGGTGCTTGACAGTCTCACAGCTGAGTCGCAGATGCGTTTTCAAATAAGATATGCGAGATAATGCAAAGGGGTCCAGTCTCTCAACCCAAAGAGGACAACATTCTTGAATGAAGAGCCTCTGTTTGCCTTTGCTCAGACCTTTGAGTCAGATTTAGAGGACCTCAAACATGAGGTTCATCAAACCAAGCGTCTTCTTGATATGAGAGAGAAAAGTGGAAGGGACAGACCGTCTACTCTCCTTGACTTTGTTGTGTTTCTAGAACCTTATAAAGAGGTCTTCCATGAGCTATTTCGACTTAGTAAGATTTCTGTTGTTACACCAGTCAGCAGTGCTTCTTGCGAGAGAATCTTCTCAGCTTTATAACTGATTAAAACCCACATTTGGACAACAATGGTTCATGACGGTTAAGTTACTTCAGAATTATCAGTGTTGAGTCAAGGAGGGCATGCTCCCTCAACATGGATGAGTTTGTGAAACACTTTGCCAGTTCTCACCAGAACTGCAGAAATATGCTGTTTTAAATCTACCTAGGAAAATTTGGCACTTAGGCGGTCCCTCTGGTCATGATATAAACCTGCACTTTGTACTAGCTAGGACACTGACATTCTAAAATGATAAATCCAGGGTATCAAGGGTATCATGTCACACATACAGTGCCTTGCGAAAGTATTTGGCCCCTTGAACTTTGCAACCTTTTGCCACATTTCAGGCTTCAAACATAAAGATATAAAACTGTATTTTTTTCTGAAGAATCAACAACACGTGGGACACAATCATGAAGTGGAACGACATTTATTGGATATTTCAAACTTTTTTAACAAATCAAAAACTGAAAAATTGGTCGTGCAAAATTATTCAACCCCCTTAAGTTAATGCTTTGTAGCGCCACCTTTTGCTGCGATTACAGCTGTAAGTCGCATGGGGTATGTCTCTATCAGTTTTGCACATCGAGATACTGAATTTTTTTCCCATTCCTCCTTGCAAAACAGCTCGAGCTCAGTGAGGTTGGATGGAGAGCATTTGTGAACAGCAGTTTTCAGTTCTTTCGACGGATTCTCGATTGGATTCAGGTCTGGACTTTGACTTGGCCATTCTAACACCTGGATATGTTTATTTTTGAACCATTCCATTGTAGATTTTGCTTTATGTTTTGGATCATTGTCTTGTTGGAAGACAAATCTCCGTCCCAGTCTCAGGTCTTTTGCAGACTCCATCAGGTTTTCTTCCAGAATGGTCCTGTATTTGGCTCCATCCATCTTCCCATCAATTTTAACCATCTTCCCTGTCCCTGCTGAAGAAAAGCAGGCCCAAACCATGATGCTGCTACCACCATGTTTGACAGTGGGGATGGTGTGTTCAGAGTGATGTGCTGTGTTGCTTTTACGCCAAACATAACGTTTTGCATTGTTGCCAAAAAGTTCAATTTTGGTTTCATCTGACCAGAGCACCTTCTTCCACATGTTTGGTGTGTCTCCCAGGTGGCTTGTGGCAAACTTGAAATGACACATTTTATGGATATCTTTAAGAAATGGCTTTCTTCTTGCCACTCTTCCATAAAGGCCAGATTTGTGCAATATACGACTGATTGTTGTCCTATGGACAGAGTCTCCCACCTCAGCTGTAGATCTCTGCAGTTCATCCAGAGTGATCATGGGCCTCTTGGCTGCATCTCTGATCAGTCTTCTCCTTGTATGAGCTGAAAGTTTAGAGGGACGGCCAGGTCTTGGTAGATTTGCAGTTGTCTGATACTCCTTCCATTTCAATATTATCGCTTGCACAGTGCTCCTTGGGATGTTTAAAGCTTGGGAAATCTTTTTGTATCCAAATCCGGCTTTAAACTTCTTCACAACAGTATCTCGGACCTGCCTGGTGTGTTCCTTGTTCTTCATGATGCTCTCTGCGCTTTTAACGGACCTCTGAGACTATCACAGTGCAGGTGCATTTATACGGAGACTTGATTACACACAGGTGGATTGTATTTATCATCATTAGTCATTTAGGTCAACATTGGATCATTCAGAGATCCTCACTGAACTTCTGGAGAGAGTTTGCTGCACTGAAAGTTAAGGGGCTGAATAATTTTGCACGCCCAATTTTTCAGTTTTTGATTTGTTAAAAAAGTTTGAAATATCCAATAAATGTCGTTCCACTTCATGATTGTGTCCCACTTGTTGTTGATTCTTCACAAAAAAATACGGTTTTATATCTTTATGTTTGAAGCCTGAAATGTGGCAAAAGGTCGCAAAGTTCAAGGGGGCGAATACTTTCGCAAGGCACTGTATTTAATTTGGTCTGTATTAGGCTAAATCCAAAACTTTTCTTTGCTATTAGTTAACATAATATATATGAGCATTAATAGTAAGTTTGTAATATTGATGGGCACCAAAATTATTTTTGAAGCCCGTTTCTGCTTGATATGTGGTATGTCAAATTGCAGTGTTTTTTTGTAAATGTACTTTTTTGTAAATAAACTATGCAATTTATGTAACACACAAATGCTATCTTATCTCCTTGGTGGTTGAGCTTTATTTTGGGGAAAATATTTAGAATGTTCAACACTTATAGATCTAGATGATATATTCATGAAAACAGAGTGACCCAAGTCTCTAGTGTGTGTGTGTGTGTGTGTGTGTGTGTGTGTGTGTGTGTGTGTGTGTGTGAGTGAGTGGTGGTGGTGGTGGTGGTGGTGGTGGTGGTGGTGGTGGTGGTGGTGGTGGTGGTGGTGGTGGTGGTGGTGGTGGTGGTGGTGGTGGTGGTGGTGGTGGTGGTGGTGGTGGTGGTGGTGGTGGTGGTGGTGGTGGTGGTGGTGGTGGTGGTGGTGGTGGTGGTGGTGGTGGTGGTGGTGGTGGTGGTGGTGGTGGTGGTGGTGGTGGTGGTGGTGGTGGTGGTGGTGGTGGTGGTGGTGGTGGTGGTGGTGGTGGTGGTGGTGGTGGTGGTGGTGGTGGTGGTGGTGGTGGTGGTGGTGGTGGTGGTGGTGGTGGTGGTGGTGGTGGTGGTGGTGGTGGTGGTGGTGGTGGTGGTGGTGGTGGTGGTGGTGGTGGTGGTGGTGGTGGTGGTGGTGGTGGTGGTGGTGGTGGTGGTGGTGGTGGTGGTGGTGGTGGTGGTGGTGGTGGTGGTGGTGGTGAGTGGTGGTGGTGGTGGTGGTGGTGGTGGTGGTGGTGGTGGTGGTGGTGGTGGTGGTGGTGGTGGTGGTGGTGGTGGTGGTGGTGGTGGTGGTGGTGGTGGTGGTGAGTGGTGGTGGTGGTGGTGGTGGTGGTGGTGGTGGTGGTGGTGGTGAGTGGTGAGTGAGTGAGTGAGTGAGTGAAATTGAGCTGCAGTTCCGAGGTAGAGACCCTGACTATTCATAGTATTTTAAATAATTCTAGTGAACAAACCCTTTTGGACCACACTATCTGCCACATTGAAGAACTCTGGGTTAAGTGAATTATCACTTCTACCTCTAATCAGCAATCATATGATTCATTCATGCTCCTTAGATGCCAGGTTAGGGTTACACACTAATTTACTGTCATGGTCTATGGACACCCTGAAGTAGCCTTGGACAGCCCCTGGCCACCCCATGTAGAAAACTCTAGTTCCGCCACTGCTTGCAAAGTTTAAAAGTTTCTTTCATTTTTGTTATATTATCTATACAATAGGCAATAATTGATTTTGGCCCAATAGGTCTGGCATATTCCAACTTTCAAGGAGCTTTCTGTTTTTTAATTGGGTTATTTTGCCTAAAAACATTTAGGCCTGCCTATATATATTTAAAAAAAAATCTGCCTCCCTGCCAGCCTGGCATAAGTGGCCAAAAGGGTGTTTAGCATTCCCAGTGGCTCTGCAAGCATGGAGAGGATATTCTCCACTGCTGGCCTGCACCATCACATGAGCCTAAAGACATAGACTGGCCAATCTCCTTTCTAAAAATGAATTCAAAGCCACTGAGACTAATAAAGTAAATCAGCCTATATGCCCAATTTATAGACTATAATGATTTAATACGACAAAATGTTTTTTAAATGCTGAGCACTTGGTAATGTCCCTGACTCCCTCCCAGCCTTGTGTGTTGCATTCGCAAATGCTTCACAATGTATTTCTTTGTACCCTATAGCCTTGAAATAATTGAAATAAAATAGCCTAAATAATACATTTCCCTTCCTTCTTTGACTCTTTGTCTGGCTACTGACCTATTTAGAGTGTTTATATGTGTTTAACATGACATGTAGCCTATTTGAAATGATTCTTATATTCACCTTTTCATTAAAATACTTTTCATTCAAGTCATGTGGTTTGGTTTCAATACTTCAAAACCAAATGGTAGGTGGTTTTTAGAGAGCGGGTGGAAAGGAGATGGAGCACCAGAGCGGTGCGCAATGAGTGGGATTTCCAATGCTCAACTCAGCTGACCTACTCTGGGCCTATGGTGACTGTATAAGAGATAAGAGAGCGAAGGATGAGAGCGATGGCCGTTTGATTGTGTATATGGGTGTTCACTGTACATGTGTGCAAGCATGCACATGTCCATTTCCCATGTGTGCTTTTGTGTATATTTGCACTATGTTTGTTTGAAAGTCTGTATCAGTGTGTATTGGTCAGGAGCTGGTTGAATGGTCCAATCCTACAGTATAGTGCTATCTGACTAATTTGGTCTGGTCAGGTGAAGATGAGGTGCTGGTGCTCTAGGATCCTGTACTCAGCCTTGTGCTGCTCAAACAGCTCAGCCAGCGCCTCCAGGTAACAGCCATGCAGCCTGTCTACCTCAGCTGATGAGGGTCTCACGTTCCTCTTCATCACTATGGGCTCTCCCTCTGAGAAAGAGATGGAGGGAGGAAGGGAAGGAGGGGAAGATGGGCCAAGGGTAGATGGAGAGAGAGAGAGAGAGAGATAGGCAGTTGAGATAGAGAGAGTAAAAATACAGATGGGGTTCAGTGAGAGCAGAAAATGAAAGGCAGAGGAATTACAGAATGTTCAAATGTAGTCACTCAGAGGAGGAACAGGAGAGAAAGGGAGGGGAGAGATAAAGGAAGTGGAACAAAGGGCAAGACTGACGACACATGAGTTTACAGCTCTAAGGTGATTTGATTGGCTGTAGCCCAGTGACCCTTCACTGTGGACGGCTCTGTTCCAGCTGGTCACGATGTCTTGGTTGACCCCAGCTGCTGCCACAGTTACAGTTACCCTTAACACAGTTAGCTATGAACCAGTTTACCAGTTTCTCATATATGTCGGCTGTTCTCCCTCTCCCCCAGTGAGCTTTTATTTTGCCATCTGGGTGATGACGAGCTAACTAGAAGATTTCCTTCAATCAGAGCACTGTGACTGCACATTGTTTCTAAATGTTGTTTGTAAATCGTTTAAGGAATATGTTTCCCCATAGACACAAATGGATCATATCTCTTATTCCTCGTCACCTCTCCCTTCCCATGACTTTCCACCCATATTGTCCCCCATCCCCCACTCACCAATGGTGTAGATGGGTTGTCTGAAGGGCATGAAGCCCAAGCTGTACTGGGCAGGCTGAAGCCTAGGGTCTTCCTCATGCCCTCCTGGATGGTACGGACCAGGAAGCCCTTCGGGTTCTTCAGCTGATTAAACAGATCATTCTCCCCTAAGGAGAACACTGGCACCAGATGAGCCCTGCACACAGGACAAGGTGAGAGAACAAGTCAGAATTTTTTACCAGCGGCATAATTCCACGCTTGACCGCAACATCATAATTTGATGTTTGTGGTTGTTTGCAAAATCAATGTGTTTCAATGTGATCTGATCCTTTTTTTTTTTTTTTTGCAAAAGAAATCTATGTTCCTGTCATTATTGCTCTCACACCAATCTATCTAAAGTGGAATGTAGAGTGGCTACCCATAATCCTTCTGACCTGAGGGTATCCTAATTCTGTTTTTAACAACTAAATGCCCAGTCAAATTAGTGATTCTTTCAAATCTCTGAGCGGAGGACATAAATCAGTTAATCATGCAGGTGTGTGTACTGTAATATTACAGTGCTTTTCCTTTCATCTCAACACATGGGTCATTAAAAGCCCTGGGTTAAGATTCATAGTTCACTTTATGGCCTACAGTACATTCAGTAATGGCCCTTATGGGGGAGATTTCAGTCAACATGGACATTTATAATACTTTATTTAAAACGAGATGGTTATAGATGATGAGTAGATTGACAGGAAATAAGGCAGGAAGGATGCATTTTTAAGTGTACAAGTGGACCCAGACAGAGACTCACCCACACCTGAGAGCAATCTTGACAAAGCCCTTCCTGTTGAGGGCCTCCAGGATGAGGCTCCCAAGCCTGGCCTCCAGGGACTCTGCCGTCCCGCCAATCACTATGATTGACACGTTGCCCCCTCCCTTCTGGCTCAACACATGGGTAAGACTCTTCTTGGAACAAGAAACAACCCCTTAGGGGAGGTACAGCACAGTATACTTAGAACAAATGTGGCCAGGAAAAAACTTTCACAGGGCAGAGTTTATTTGAAAAGACTTACAATATCCACAATATAAAGAAATAATTGTTGACAAACTAATACTGCACTACAGTGTGCGACACAATGTTTGGACCTTGAAATGTAATGTTCGAGTCCTTCAAAATGCACTCCAGTATTTACCTAACCTTGAAAGCTCACTGATAGTGTTTAAATGAGAAAAACCAGAAGCATTGTGGTGGAATGCATCTGATGGCTATGGTTCATAAATACATCCCTAACAAGGTTCACCTGAGGACATAAGGTACCCCGGAAGAATGGGAAGCCGAACCAGATGCTGAGGGTATGCAGATAAGGAGTCATTCCTGGATAGAGCTCTTGGAAACCTGTGTATTCTGTACAGAAATTGCCAAACGCTCCGGCTACCAGGATTTCATGAGGATGGAACCCCATCAGGTAGTTCCTTTCTGGGTCTAGGTCACATGTCTTAATCAGCTGACCACAGACACAGACAAGACATAAACAGTGAGAGGACAATGGATAAGACATAGGTTGAGTTCCTGCCTGACTAGATGCGCAGATGTTGCATTGCGTCAACCAATGGTCGTGTGCTACGTCATCGACTGTGCAGTCAGGCATCTGATGGTTATGTCATATGATGTGGTTAGCTGATATGTTAAATACCTATCCAGGCCTTGTAAGATCTGGCATACATCTGCAATGTAGTCGGGCAGGAACTCAACCTCAGAATGGGTGGATGTGACAGGGGCTGGGCCTTTAGCCATGGGATCACCATGATGTATTGGCCAATGACCACTTTACAATGGCTTTGACCTATTTGAGCTATTAATACACCAAAGGGCAGTGGATAAAGAGTGGGTAGGCAGTCATGAGACTGTCATGTAGGCAGTCATGAGACGTTTGAGACAAACGTCCTCAATTACATTTATCATTCAGTTAATAGGTGTTCGCATACAAATTGTGATATTATTAATTCAACATGGAATTCAATCAGTAATTCTGAGTGTCATTACACACAGGCTGAAGTCTAAATTATGCAAAGAATGGTGCAATAACCTATTACTGTTGACAATAATGAGGCTTGATATTAGTTGGCCTCCATGCATCATTAAATGCATAGGCTACACAACCAGAACACGTCATAAGCCTACTTACATGGATGGTGAAATAGTCTCCAAAGTGTTTCCACGCGGTCCAGTGGCGTACCCAGTCAGACCTGCGGCCCCCAGCCTGAGGGTTGTCCCAGTCCAGGTAGAGCCACAGGGCATACAGAGCAGCCACGTGCCAGTATCCATTCAACACGATCACAACATACACACAAAAACAACACTGCGCTAGACAGACAGGACAAGATGGAAGTGAAGAAAAATATGGGCATCACATGAGTAAGCACTGATTTTAATTGACCCCAACCCTGGGCCACCATGGTTATGATTAGCTGAAGATGAGGAAGTGTGCAGAAGCCTACCAGTTACCTCCAAAGAGAAAGCAGAAGACCCATTGAAGAACTGCAGCTGTCTGTAAAAGTCGGTTGAATGGGATATTCAACGGTGCAAGCTCTATCTTGACCATGTCTGCGGTTCCCACTCCCGGCTTCTAAAAGGCAGTCTTGGGCACAGAGCAGGGGAAGGGTCACTATCTTATGCCCCTGTCCTTGTCAACATCTTTTTATACTCAGCAGCTTTAACAAGGCGGTCATCCAAGTTCGTGGCATTCTGGCGAAACTTCATGCGCAGGACTATTCAAGAAAAATACAAATGATAGGCTATACTCATTTTTGTGTGCCTGGTCTCCTACCATACACTTGACTTTATCAACTTCCAAAACACTGCTCTTAATGGGCTGCTATATGATTGCCATATCAGGCTTTCGCCTACTCTTGTTTCTTTGTTCTAGCACCATCTTGTGGAAAACGTAAATTACAAACAAGGAGTTAAATTGAGTACACCCAGAGAAGAAGAGAAGAGAGATTTTTTACCTTACCCAAACTGTCCACAAAAATAAATCACGAAGTGAGGAATTTTTGTATGGCGGTCAATGAGAGAGTTGAATTTGGTCTACAAAAATGTAATTGCCCATTTGATACATGAGGCATATTTGATCAAATAGAAGTTTTGTAATGGTTAGGTTGTTACAAATGCACTGATATGCATGGTATTTCGGCAACGTACCCAAAATGACTTTACATTGGGGTTGTGCCGGTTGTCATATAGATAGTTGGAGGACTCATCATGGATATTTTAGCATGGACATTGCCCTTGAGGGATTCCACCGTTTTAAAGTAGCCAATTGGGTGAGGATTCCTATGAGTTGAGCGCCATCAGCCAATGAAGAAGAAGGAAATGGACTACTTTAAAATGGATATAGCATCAATAGTGCGGCCCATGATGTCACAGATGCTATAATGGCACAGATACAAAGATGAGGGACACATATGGGACACATATTTACATTGCCAAAGCAAGTGAAATAGATAAACAAAAGTGAAATTAACAATCAGAAATTAACTGTAAACAATACACTCACAAAAGTTTCAAAAGAGTAGGGACATTTCCAATGTCATATTATGGCTATATACAGTGTTGTAACAATGTGCAAATAGTTGAAGTACAAAAAGGGAAAATAAATAAACCTAAATATGGATTGTATTTATAATTGTGTTAGTACTTCAGTTGTTGCCCTTTTTTTGTGGCAACAGGTCACAAATATTGCTGCTGTGATGACACACTATGGTATTTCACATAATAGATATGTCAGTTCACCAAAATTGGATTTGTTTTCTAATTCTTTGTGGGTCTGTGTAATATGAGGGAAATATTTGTCTCTAATATGGTCATACATTTGGCTTGAGGTTAGGAAGTGTCTGAGCCCGGTGCCTCCCACCATTAGCTCTGACAAATTGAAAACCCTAGTCATTGACGACACCATTACCCGCAGTATTATACTTCAAAAGAATCAGCTAGTGATCATACATTGTATGATCCAGGGGGCAGGGCTACCGACATAAAGGTTCATCTGAAGATGGTGCTGGCTGTGGCTTAAACTGGCAAGTGTTGACTGTATCGGGATATTGTTATTCACATCGTCACCAACGATGTTTGGATTAAACCATCAGCAACATAGCTTCAGCATGTAACTTAGCTAGAAAGATGTGTTGGCATCGAGTAATTGTCTCTGGCCCCCTCCCAGTTAAGGGGAGTGATGAGCTCTACAGCAGACTCAATTGCTGGTTTAAAAATGTTTTCTGAACCTCCCAAAAGATAGTGGAGGACTAAGCCTTGCCTGCTGAGGAGTGATGGATTCCATCCAAGCTTGAGGGGGGCTCTCATCTTATCTATCAACGTAGACATGGCTCTAACCCTCCTAGCTTCACAATGAGATGGGGTGCAGGCCAGGCAGCAAGCTGTTGGCCAGCCTGCCCGCTTAGTGGTAATAAATTATCAATATGGACACTTACAACGCTGCGCATTGGTCCTCCTCTTCTTCCACCAACAATGGCCGTTACAGAATCACCCACCACCAAAGGATCAAGAAGCGTGGTAATGGGCAGCAGCAGCAGGAGCAGCGCTATAAGGAGGAATAGACATGGGAGGACACTCTGGACGGCAAGGGTTGCTACACATGGGAGGAGATCCTGGCTGGAAGGGATCGCCTCCCATGGGAACAGGTGGAGGCCGCCAGGAGAGCGGAGGCAGCAGGTAAAGGGAGCCAGCGCTTTGAGGGAACACGGCTGGCAAGGAAGCCTGAGAGGCAGCCCCAAAAATGTATTGTGGGGGTGCACACGGGGAGTGTGGCTAAGTCAGGTAGCAGACCTGAGCCAACTCCCTGTGCTTACCGTGGAGAGAGAGGGACCGTGTTATGCCTTGAGGTGCACGGTGTCCCCGGTGTGCATGCATAGCCCAGCGCATCTGCGTCTCCTGGGGCCGGGGTACATGGCACCAGCCCTATGCATGGTGTCCCCGGTTCGCCAGCACAGCCCAGTGCGGGCTATTCCACCTCACCGCACTGGCCTGGCTACGGGGAGCATTCAGACAGGTAGGGTTGGGCAGGTTCGGTGCTCGAGACCTCCAGTGCGCCTCCACGGTCCGGTCTATCCGGTGCCACCTTCACGCACCAGCCCTCCAGTCCGGATCTGCCAGAGTCTCCCTCCAGTCCGGATCTGCCGGAGTCTACCTCCAGTCCGGATCTGCCAGAGTCTACCTCCAGTCCGGATCTTCCGGAGTCTCCCTCCAGTCCGAATCTTCCGGAGTCTCCCTCCAGTCCGGATCTGCCGGAGTCTCCCTCCAGTCCGGATCTGCCGGAGTCTCCCTCCAGTCCGGATCTGCCAGAGTCTCCCTCCAGTCCGGATCTGCCGGAGTCTACCTCCAGTCCGGATCTGCCAGAGTCTACCTCCAGTCCGGATCTTCCGGAGTCTCCCTCCAGTCCGAATCTGCCGGAGTCTCCCTCCAGTCCGGATCTGCCGGAGTCTCCCTCCAGTCCGGATCTGCCAGAGTCTCAATCCAGTCCGGATCTGCCAGAGTCTCAATCCAGTCCGGATCTGCCAGAGTCTCCCTCCAGTCCGGATCTGCCAGAGTCTCCCGTCTGTCCTGAGCTGCCAGAGTCTCCCGTCTGTCCTGAGCTGCCAGAGTCTCCCGTCTGTCCTGAGCTGCCAGAGTCTCCCGTCTGTCCTGAGCTGCCAGAGTCGCCCGTCAGTCAGGAGCTGCCGGAGCCGTCCGTCAGCCAGGAGCTAACGGAGCCATCCGTCAGCCAGGAGCTGCCGGAATCGCCCGTCAGTCAGGAGCTGCCGGAATCGCCCTTCTCTCCGGAGCTGCCAGAGTCTCCCGCCTGTCCAGTGCTCCCGGAGTCTCCCGCCTGTCCGGTGCTGCCGGAGTCTCCCGTCCGTCCGGTGCTATTGGAGTCTCCCGTCCGTCCGGTGCTGCCGGAGTCTCCCGTCCATTCGGGACCTGTCGCTAGGGTCCCCAGTTCGAGGTCGGCGGCGAGGGTCGTCGCTCTTAAGAGGCCACGGAGGCAGGCTAAGAGACGGACAAGGACTATGGTGGAGTGGGGTCCACATCCCGTGCCAGAAGCCACCACCGTGGAAAGACTGTTTCGGCTGTGGCTATGGAACACCGATCTGTTCACAGGACATGCTACCCTGTCCCGGACCTGCTGTTTTTCAACCCTCTCTCTCCCTCCATCTCTGTCACTACCGCACCTGCTGTCCTGACCTCTGAATGCTCAGCTATGAAAAGCCAACTGACATTTACTCCTGAGGTGCTGACCTGTTGCACCCTCTACAACCACTGAGATTATTATTTGTTATTTGACCCTACTGGTCATTTATGAACATTTGAACATCTTGAAGAACGATCTCGCCTTTAATTAACAATGAGCCAAGTGGATAAGAGTGTTGGTCCAGTAACTTAAAGGGTTCTGGTTTGAATCCCAGAGCCGGCATGGTGGAAAAATCTGCATTCTACCCTTGAGCAAGGCAGTTAAGCCCCAACAACAACTGCTCTCCAGGCATAGACATTGATTAAAGGAAAATTATTTTGGTATTTGTGCAATTAGTCAATTGTTGACATAGTCCCAAAATGTTCTACTTGTCAGCAATCACGTTTTCAAGACATGTAACTTTTACAGAAATCATCCCTGTATGATGCAATTTACATCATATGATGCATAACGCAGCAACACATGATGCAAAATGCTCATACAGGGAGCCTGGTTCCTCTCTAGGTTTCTTCCTAGGTTCCTGCCTTTATAGGGAGTTTTTCCTAGCCACAGTGCTTCTACATCTGTGTTGCTTGCTGTTTGGGATTTTAGGCTGGGTTTCTCTATCGCACTTTGTTAAATCTGCTGATGTAAAAAGGGCTTTATAAATACATTTGAAAGTTACATTTCTTGAAAACTTGTTTGCTGACAAGCGAAAGATTTTGGGGCTATGTCAACAATGGACTAATGAAACAAATACCAAAAAATAGATTTGGGGTGAAGTTTTCCTTTAAGGCAGCCCCCATCACCTATCCGATTCAGAGGGGTTGGGTTGATTGACGGACTACCAGGACGTGTACTCTGAGCATACGCTGACCAACTTGCAAGTATCTTCACTGACATTTTCAACCTCTCCCTGTCTAAGTCTGTAATACCAACATGTTTCAAGCAGACCACTATAGTCCCTGTGCCCAAGAACACTAAGGTAACCTGCCTAATTGACTACCGACACATAGCACTCACGTACGTAGCCAAGTGTTTTGAAAGGCTGGTCATAGCTCAAATCAAGATCATTATCCCAGAAACCCTAGACCCACTCCAATTTGCAAACCTCCCCAACAGATCCAGAGATGATGCCATCTCTATTGCACGCAACACGGGCCTTTCCCACTTGAACATAAGGAACACCTATGTGAGAATGCTATTCATTGACTACTGCTCAGCGTTCAACACCATAGTGTCCTCAAAGCTCATCACTAAGCTAAGGATCCTGGGACTTAACACCTCCCTCTGCAACTGGATCCTGGAGTTCCTGACGGGCCAACCCCCAGGTGGTAAGGGTAGGTAACAACACATCTGCCACGCTGATCATCAACATGGGGGCCCCTCAGGGGTGCGTGCTCAGTCCCCTCCTGTACTCCCTGTTCACTCATGACTGCATGGCCAGGCATGACTTCAACACCATCATTAAGTTTGCAGATGACACAACAGTGGTAGGCCTGATCACCGACAATAACGAGACAGCCTATAGGGAGGAGGTCAGAGATTGTGGACTACAGGAAAAGGAGGACCGAGCACGCCCCGATTCTCGTTGACGAGGCTGTAGTGAAGCAGGTTGAGAGCTTCAAGTTCCTTGGTGTCCACATCATCAACAAACTAACATGGTCCAAGCACACCAAGACAGTTGTGAAGAGGGCACGACAAAACCTATTCCCCCTCAGTAGACTGAAAAGATTTGGCATGGGTCCTCAGATCCTCAAAAGGTTCTACAGCTGCACCATCGAGACTATCCTGACTGGTTGCATCACTGCCTGGTGTGGCAACTGCTCGGATCTCTATACGAGATGGTGTCAGAGAAAGGCCCTAAAAATTGTCAAAGACGCCAGCCACCCTAGTCATAGACTGTTCTCTCTGCTACCGCAAGGCAAGCAGTACCGGAGCGCCAAGTTTAGGTCCAAGAGGCTTCTAAACAGCTTCTACCCACAAGCCTGGCTGATGTTTTGGTCACTTTTGAATGCTGGCGGTGCTTTCTCTCTAGTGGTGGCATGAGACGGAGTCTACAACCCACACAAGTGGCTCAGGTAGTGCAGCTCATCCAGGATGGCACATCAATGCGAGCTGTGGCAAGAAGGTTTGCTGTGTCTGTCAGCGGAGTGTCCAGAGCATTGAGGCGCTATCAGGAGATCATAGGAGGGCAACAACCCAGCAGCAGGACCGCTACCTTTGCCTTTGTGCAAGGAGGAGCAGGAGGAGCACTGCCAGAGCCCTGCAAAATTACCTCTAGCAGGCCACGAATGTGCATGTGTCTGCTCAAACGGTCAGAAACAGACTCCATGAGGGTGGTATGAGGGCCTGACGTCCACAGGTGGGGGTTGTGCTTACAGCCCAACACCGTGCAGGACGTTTGGCATTTTCCAGAGAACACCAAGATTGGCAAATTCGCCACTGGCGCCCTGTGCTCTTCACAGATGAAAGCAGGTTCACACTGAGCACGTGACAGACGTGACAGAGTCTGGAGACGCCGTGGAGAACGTTCTGCTGCCTGCAACATCCTCCAGCATGACCGGTTTGGCAGTGGGTCAGTCATGGTGTGGGGTGGCATTTCTTTGGGGGGCCGCACAGCCCTCCATGTGCTCGCCAGAGGTAGCCTGACTGCCATTAGGTACTGAGATGAGATCCTCAGACCCCTTGTGAGACCATATGCTGGTGCAGTTGGCCCTGGGTTCCTCCTAATGCAAGACAATGCTAGACCTCATGTGGCTGGAGTGTGTCAGCAGTTCCTGCAAGAGGAAGGCATTGATGCTATGGACTGGCCCGCCCGTTCCCCAGACCTGAATCCAATTGAGCACATCTGGGACATCATGTCTCGCTCCATCCACATACTGTCCAGGAGTCGGCAGATGCTTCAGTCCAGGTCTGGGAGGAGATCCCTCAGGAGACCATTCGCCACCTCATCGGGAGCATGCCCAGGCGTTGTAGGGAGGTCATACAGGCACGTGGAGGCCACACACACTACTGAGCCTCATTTTGACTTGTTTTAAGGACATTACATCAAAGTTGGATCAGCCTGTAGTGTGGTTTTCCACTTTAATTTTGAGTGTGACTCCAAATCCAGACCTCCATGGGTTGATAAATTTGATTTCCATTGATAATTTTTGTGTGATTTTGTTGTCAGCACATTCAACTATGTAAAGAAAAAAGTTTCATTCAGATCTCAGATGTCTTTTTTTAGTGTTCCCTTTATTTTTTTGAGCAGTGTATATATATTTTTTTAATTGGGGGGGGGGGGGGGGGGGGGGTTATAAAATGTATTAATAAAATGTGATTTGATTTGACTAGTTGGGATCTCAGAAATAAACAAGTGCAGACTGGGAAAAATGGTTTTGAACAGTCATCCAACTCTGAATTTCAATTTGGGAATTATGGCCGCTTTCCGACCTGAATGTCACAGACGTCATGATTTGACTTCTATTCTTCTGAGTTCTGAGTAAAAAAAAAAAGTGTTCACCGTTGTCTTGAAAGCACCATAGGTATCGTCTTTCCCTTCCCACCTGGGACTGGTAGACCAATTATTGTGCGTTCACAATACAACAGTTCCACCCCGTTACACTTGATATTCGATAGTCCAGTGTGACTGTGAATAAAGTATTTGAAATGGCCGTTTATGTTATTCGATACAAAATGCCACTTTTGGTAAGAGTAGTGCTTTACCAATAATTCAGACTGGCATTATCCCGGTCAGCTACAGCCGGTTTCGAGGGGTCCTTCAGTCTTGGAGGAAGGATTTGCAGCTAGCGGTTAGCGGTGTTCAACATGCCGACTGTCAGTGTCAAAAGGGATCTTGTGTTCCATGCCTTGGGCAGAACATACAGGAATAAATGTTACTTACCATATCAATTAATAGATATTCAGTAAACTTGACAATTAAACTAGTATGTTTCTGTGTTGTGTTTTCAGACCAAAGGAACGTTGCTATAGCTAGCTAGTTAGCGGCTGTATGTTTGAAGGGATGGGGTAATTAGCTAGCTTCAGCTAACCGTAACTGATGCCGTGGCAATAACAGCGTTTCGCTCATTTTGTGTGTTGTTTATCAACATATCACATATTTCATTACACAACAACGGCATTTACTCAGTTTCTACTGAATCGTGATTGACAACAGAATTTGATAGTGTTGACAGAACTTATTTTTAAAATCAAAATACAGATCAACTATTTACATTCTTACATCAACATTACATCAAAACAGAACGCAGGTATTAATGAGAAAATACTGGAACAAACAAAATATTAAAAAAATAAACAATTCTAGTGTAATTGTAATCACTCTGAAAAGATCTTATTGTAATGCTTTAAGACAATATTATTCTTGTTATTGTTCACTAGGGTTAATGTTTTAATAAAATAGTTCAATTCAATCAAAAATGTGTAATTTTGGTGTAGAACTTTTGAATTTTTGTTTGTGAATGAAGTATTTGGCAACCAGAATAAATAAAAAATACAATTTCAGTGGTTTTGTTATTGCAATAGTAGCATATTATATATTTCATGTCAAAAACATAGGTGGTGTTCATAATGGTAAATGAGTATTTTGCAAGGTTTTCCCAAAATTCGGACACGAATTTACATTCAAAGAACAAGTGAGACAGATTCTCACCTTCTTATTTTTACAGAAAACACATATCAATAGCCACACATTTGGATATCATAGATGGATATATCTATTGTAAAATTTTGAAGTGCACTTCCTTAACTTTGTTTGGTATACAATATTTGTAAGGCCTTAACCATGCATTTTTCCAGACAATATCAGGAATAAGCATGTTCCAGAAAAACTTTCCTCTCAGTGTAAGTTGGTTTTGTGATTGAAGAATTTGTCTATTTATTACAACAAGATCTCTCAAGTAAGCCCACGCCTTCAAATCTGAGTTCTGGATAAACTTTGTGATCATTACCAAAACTAAGATGAGTTTTCATTAGTGTAGTTAGACCACTGGGAACGTCTTTGATCACAGAAATAAACTCTCTGAAAGGTATTGGAAATTCTTTCAATATTATAAATTGTTCATACGTGAGAATATTACCCTTGTTGTCAAAAACATCAAGAACAAAGTCAATATTCCTCTCATGCCAGCTGGGGTAGAACAATGACTTATTCCTTACAGTTATGTCTGAGTTATTCCACAAAAGAGCTTTATGAGGAGAAAAATTGTGCAGGAAACATATTCCAGGCCATTAAAGCTTGTTGGTGATACCTGCTAAATTGGCAGGTAATCTTTCAGGAATATAATTACATTTCAGTAAAAATTGAAGACCTCCCAATTTATTAAACACATTATATGGAATGAAATACCATATTGATTCATTATTGATCAAGCATCTTTTCAACCAGTTTATCTTGAAAGTGTTATTTATATCAACAAAATCCAACACTTCTAGACCGCCTTCAGCTTTTTTGTTAGAAAGGACTGACTTCTTTTAGTTTGAGACTTATCTGGAAAAATAAGTCAAGAAAGGTCTTATTGATCTCTTTACAGGATTTAGAGGATTGACATATAACGATAATGAGGGGTATACAAAACGAGACAGTCCCTCTGCCTTGGACAGAAGTACTCTCCCAATTATAGAAAGATATCTTTCTAGCCAATTATTAAATATATTTTTGGTTCTCTTAATTTTAGGAGAATTTTGTCTAAGTTTTTTTGACAGGTGTATTCCTAAATATTTAACACAGTCCTTTACAGGAATATTTTCTTTATCATCAGAGTCAAAGAAACATAAGATTTCACATTTAGAAACAGTCAGTTTTAATCCTTATGCGATAGAAAATGCAGTTATAGTATTAAGGGCATGGGCGACCTGGTCTTTGTCTCTTAAGAAAAGAGTAGTATCATCAGCCAGTTTGTAAATGTTGATTTCTTTGTTAAAAATGATTAAGCCATACAAATTTGCATTATTCTGAATATCTAGAGATAGAAGTTCCACAACCAAAATGAATAAAAATGACGAAATTGGGCATCCCTGACGTACACTTCTGTTGATACTGAATCTTTTGGAAGTATTACGGTTTAGTAACACAGAACTATTTATATCTTTGTAAAACATGCAAATTACTTCGATAAAAGTTTCACCAAATCCAAAATGTTTAAGAGACCTAAAGAGAAATTAATGTTCATTTGTGTCAAAGGCTTTACAGAAGTCCAAAAATAAGACAACCGCACCGGAGTCAATTGTATCTGAATAATCTTCAAGGTCCAAGACTAAACTAATGTTAGAGTTTATGTGACGGCCCTTCATAAATCCTGTTTGAGTCTCATTTATAATGGTATCTATTCCTTTCTTTAATATTTTGGGATAAACCAGAGCAATCCATTTGTAATCAATATTTAATAAAGTAATTGGTCTCCAATCAGTCGTGAGAGAAGGGTCTTTATCGGGCTTCGGAATCAATGAAATAAGGCCCTGTTTCATAGTGGAGACTATTTCCCCACTTTTAACTTCTTATGGATGCAGGGGCATCACTCTGCAGTCTGTTTCCTTTTGTGGGGAAAATATACTCAACAAAAATAGAAACGCAACATGTTAAGTTCCATGTTTCATGAGCTGAAATTATATACATTTTCCATACGCACAAATTATTATTTATCCCAAATTTTGTCCACAAATTTGTTATTACACAGGTGCACCTTGTGCTGGGGACAATAAAAGGCCATTCTAAAATGTGAAGTGTTGTCAAACAACACATTGCCACAGATGTCTCCATTTTTGAGGGAGTGTGCAATTGTCATGGCATGCTGACTGTAAGAATGTCTACCAGAGCTGTTGCCATAGAATTTAATACGAATTTCTCTACCATAAGCCGCCTCCAACATCGTTTTAGAGAATTTTGCAGTACGTCCAACTGACCTCACAACCGCAGACCACTTGTAAACATGCCAGCCCAGAACCTCCACATCCTTCTTCCTCACCTGCGGGATCGTCTGAGGCCAGTCACCCGGACAGCTGATGAAACTGAGGAGTATTTCTGTCCGTAATAAAGCCCTTTTGTGGGAAAAAAAAACAAATTCTGATTGGCCATGTGAAATCAATAGATTAGGGCCTAATAAACTGATTTCCTTTTATGAACTGTAACTAAGTAAAATCGTTGAAATTGTTGCATGTTGCGTTTATATTTTTGTGCAGTATATATTAGAACCTGCTCGTCAATATTTAAATTCGGACTATCCCCATTCTATTATTTTCCTAACCCTCTACCTTCCTGCTATACCATGTGACCTCTCAAGAGCTGGCTTACAGGAAGGAGACTCTGTCAGCAGACTTTCATCAACCACAAAGTTGGCAGCAGGTAACTAAGTGACTTGAAATAATATCCAAACCTGTTTCTGGAGATCTGGGGTGGCAGGTAGCCTAGTGGTTAGAGCGTTGGACTAGTAACTGAAAGGTTGCAAGATCAAATGCCCTAGGTGACAAGTTAAAAATCTCGTTCTGCCCCTGAACAAGGCAGTTATCCCACTGTTCCTAGGCCGTCATTGAAAATAAGAATTTGTTCTTAACTGACTTGCCTAGTTAAATAAATAAAAAATAGGAATGAGGGCTACTTACAGTGTTGGAAAGGGATCACAGCAGTGATTGAATGAGGTTATGAGGCATGAGTTGAGATGTTTATAGGCTTGACCAGTGCTGGACAGGATTTTACTGGGAAGACAAACAATACACTACACAGTTAGACAAAAGAGCTAAGAATGATTTAGTCTAAGCAAAGAGTAATAATGTGATTGTGTATGTGATTGACTCAACATACAGTAATGTGAGGAAATTGATAGGGGTACTCACAGTGCTTGGAAGGGAAACACTCAATGTGTCAGTGGATGAGTGGGCACATGAGAAGTCGTGGCTTCAGTTCATATCAGGAGAAAGTTGACATTGGTAGTGGATTGGAGTAGTTGTCACCTCTTATTCAAGGGGACTTGGCTGTAAATACAAATAGCAGATACATTCCATTACAGCTGTGCCATCGTAGGTTTGGACAACGAGTTTCTCTATGAACTTAAACTCGGACATCTCAAAATTCATAAAGCCAAACACACTGCGTGTCTCTCCCACTTGACACATCAAAGAAGCCCAAACCACGTTCCTGAATAAAACCCTCATCATCCACATACCTGACGATAACTGACAACTGCAAGCAGATTGGTGGCACCATAGGGCCCAGAGCCTTGGGGCTGTTTTTAACAGTTGATTAGACTGAAACAATGTCTTGTTTTCATCTGATACAGCATGTCAGATTTCTAATGTTTAGGTGTAGCCTAGGCTGCTGCAACATTTATGCCATGAATTTTTGCTTGTCTGTCCGGAGTGATTGTGTTATCATCTTTGTTAAATAAGTACTGGAGGTAAGTGGAAAGCCTCCCTGAGTGCATGTGAAAAAAATGTGTTGCATCAACCTCTCTCATTAATCTAACATTTGGAAGCTATCAAATCATTCGGAATTGTTTCGACATCCGAGAAAAGACAGCCGAAAGTTTGATATGTTCAGCAAGTAAAGCATTGTATTGTGCAATTACCTCTGCAAGCTCCTTGTAGTTGCCCCTGTTAACCGAACTTTCCCTCTGGTCGTGTCCTCTAAAAGCAAATTCTTGCATGCCCTGCTTTTGTTTTTTAATTTAGCTGAACGATTGATGTTCTTCAGGTCACTGTACCCACCTTCCGACCAAGGCTCAGACTTTCCAAAAAGCAGGTAAGGCCAACAATACAGGTGGCCTGATGAAAGGCTCCCTGTTAACCAGCTAACGTTATACTTTTGATACCAGTTTGTATTGAATGCAGAGGTCGACCCTCGCTTTTAATTCGCACCTTTTCCACGTACCCCAGAGAATGAAAGGGGTTCTTCAACAAAAAGTCCGCAACATTTTCAGTAGCGTTGGCCATTCTACCATTCTGGTGGAGAAAACAGCACACTCATGCTGGTAGCTAGGTAGCTACTGAAGTTAGCAAGGCAAATGTAAATAAATTGCACTAACTGGACACACAAATAATGTTCTAAAACCAATAAAACTATTTATAATGTACCTCCTCCATCTCTTGTGACTTGAAAAAACTTGAATTGAATAATATCCCCAAAATGCTCAACTATAACTCTTCACTCTTAATCTCTATCCAACAATGTCACCAAGCCTCTCAACACACAGAACCCCCATAATGCTCTGTGTCACAATCCCAACACAACACAGTAGGTTCATTCTCTGAATGAACAATTCTATGATTGGATGGACAACATGTCAGTTCATACTGCAAAAGCTTTCATTGGTTGGAAGACGTCCTCCGGAAGTGGTCATAATTACCGTGTATGTCTATAAAAGCGGGTGAGTCCTACACGCCCCCTAGGTTTTGTATTGAAGTCAATGTAGCCAGAGGAGGATGGAAGCTAACTGTCCTCCGGCTACACCATGGTGCTAGCCCAGACAGTGCTGTTGAAGTTACTGTAGACCTTCATTGCAAAACAGTGTATTTTAGTCAATTATTTGGTGACATATGAATATATTTAGGGTAGTTTTATCTAAAAAGGATAACTTTTTAAATGTTTCACAATTATTATTTTTTACATTTCACTGAGGAGGATGGTCCTCCCCTTCCTCCTCTGAGGATCCTCCACTGCAACATTTCTGCAGATGCTTATAAATGGTTTACATTGTACATATTTAGCAGACACTCTTATCCAGAGCGACTTGCATGAGAATTATCGTTAAGTGCCTTGCTCAATGACATTTTTTTACCTAGTTTTTTTCAGGGATTCGAACCAGCAACCTTTCAGTTACTGACCCAATGCTCTTAACCGCTAGGATTCCTGCCGCTGTTTGTTTGTAATGGTTTGTTTGCCTCCAGTGAGTCGACTGAGCACATCGCCCAGCTGTTAACCAAGATGTGCTTGCGCTCAGAGGTCACAAGCGACGGCGAACAGATCGAGGTGGAGATCCCGCCCATGCGCTCTGACGTCATCCACGCCTCTGACATCATGGAGGACGCCGCTATGCCGCACCACGCTGCGCACCTATACCGTAGCCAGTCAGGTGAGGGTATTCTTCAGCAGGTTATTCAGGAGTGAAGTTGATTGGTTGTTGACTGGAGCTGCTGGTTGGGTGGTATTGTTTTCTATCTCATGACTGTTGTGTTTTTAGCTCCCACTGAATAAGCTGTCAGAGCTGCTGAGACAGGACCTGGCTGCTGCAGGATTCAGAGGCCCTCACCTTCGCCCTGGTAATGACACCTCACTCTCTCTACCTTTTGTGGACTCCAGGAAGAATAGCTTCTGAAAAAGCTAATAGGGATCCAAATAATAAACATGCACACACATTTTCATGTGTTGTATCTGTCTTCCTGTGCAGTGTTCTCAGGAGGACATAGCTGACAAGCTGTTGAAGAACATCTCAGAGACCAGAGCATGTCACATCTCCAACCCCAAGACAGCTGAGTTCCAGATCGACCACCAGTACTGTGGATTAATCATGTCTCTATGATAACATTATAAACGGCCCCCCTTTAGTCTCTGAATGATTTCTTACGATTGTTATTAAATTACAGAAATGATCAAGTAAAACAGTTGAATGGATTCCATCACCCCCTGTTGATGTGAGTGTTTACTATAAAAGAGAGTGCTGTGTGACTGGGTGGGTCATCTTCTCCACCAGGTGGCGCGCACCACCCTGCTGTCAGGCCTGCTGAAGACTGTGGCTGCCAACAGGAAGATAGATGCTTCTGCCTCTGAGGCTGTTTGAGATTTCAGACGTGGTGCTCAAGGATGAAACCAAAGGTGTGTTTGTGTGTGGGTGTGACCCAAGTATTCATCATGTAGTGTATTCACGGATATGTGTCGAAATAATGTCATTGTATGTCTGCCTTTCTAATTTCTTTATTAGGACAAACATGAATGTACATACTGATTCCCACATACTCAAGAAGACACTGTCATTATCAGTTTTTAAATACATCCCAATGGCCACGTTGTTCTCTGCTCTCCCAATCAGACGTGGGGGCCAGGAACAACCGTTGTCTGTGTGCTGTCTACTACAACAAGAGTCCTGGGTTTGAGGTGATCCACGGCCTGATGGACAGGGTCATGCAGCTGCTGGAGGTCAAACCAGGCCAGGGCAATGGCTACCACATCCAGGCTGCCGACAGTAAGACAACCAGGGAGCCATCTCACTAGTTTAAACTGGACTCTCTCACTGACTCACTCATTCACCCCCCCCACCGATGTGCGTGTCTCCTGCACAATCAGACATGGGGGAAATCGATGGCCTCAAGTACCACAGAGAGAGAGGGATGAGGAGGTTGCAAAGAGGGAGAGCAGGGGTGCGGAGGACAGAGAGAGACTTGGAAATCAGGGGATAGAGAGGGAGCGTAAGAGCATGTAACCCTAGGAAGCTCTTTGCCACCTTCTCCTCCCTCCTGAATCCTCCTCCCCCCCCCCCTCCTCCCTCTCTGCAGATGACTTCGTCAACCATTTTGAAAAGAAGGTCGACGACATCTGATCCTCGTTTGCTAAGTCAAACGACACCGCTGGTTCTGCTCACACTGCCCTACCCTGTGCTCTGACCTCTTTCTCCCCTCTCTCTCCAGATGAAATCTCGCTTCTTGTGACTCCCGGCCGCCCAACAACCTGCCCGCTTGACCCTATCCCCTCCTCTCTTCTCCAGACCATTTCCGGAGACCTTCTCCCTTACCTCACTTCGCTCATCAACTCATCCCTGACCGCTGGCTACGTCCCTTCCGTCTTCAAGAGAGCGAGAGTTGCACCCCTTCTGAAAAAACCTACACTCGATCCCTCCGATGTCAACAACTACAGACCAGTATCCCTTCTTTCTTTTCTCTCCAAAACTCTTGAACGTGCCGTCCTTGGCCAGCTCTCCCGCTATCTCTCTCAGAATGACCTTCTTGATCCAAATCAGTCAGGTTTCAAGACTAGTCATTCAACTGAGACTGCTCTTCTCTGTATCACGGAGGCGCTCCGCACTGCTAAAGCTAACTCTCTCTCCTCTGCTCTCATCCTTCTAGCCTATCGGCTGCCTTCGACACTGTGAACCATCAGATCCTCCTCTCCACCCTCTCCGAGTTGGGCATCTCCGGCGCGGCCCACGCTTGGATTGCGTCCTACCTGACAGGTCGCTCCTACCAGGTGGCGTGGCGAGAATCTGTCTCCTCGCCACGCGCACTCACCACTGGTGTCCCCCAGGGCTCTGTTCTAGCCCCTCTCCTATTCTCGCTATACACCAAGTCACTTGGCTCTGTCATAACCTCACATGGTCTCTCCTATCATTGCTATGCAGACGACACACAATTAATCTTCTCCTTTCCCCCTTCTGATGACCAGGTGGCGAATCGCATCTCTGCATGTCTGGCAGACATATCAGTGTGGATGACGGATCACCACCTCAAGCTGAACCTCGGCAAGACGGAGCTGCTCTTCCTCCCGGGAAGGACTGCCCGTTCCATGATCTCGCCATCACGGTTGACAACTCCATTGTTTCCTCCTCCCAGCGCTAAGAACCTTGGCGTGATCCTGGACAACACCCTGTCGTTCTCAACTAACATCAAGGCGGTGGCCCGTTCCTGTAGGTTCATGCTCTACAACATCCCAGAGTACGCCCCTGCCTCACACAGGAAGCGGCGCAGGTCCTAATCCAGGCACTTGTCATCTCCCGTCTGGATTACTGCAACTCGCTGTTGGCTGGGCTCCCTGCCTGTGCCATCAAACCCCTACAACTCATCCAGAACGCCGCAGCCCGTCTGGTGTTCAACCTTCCCAAGTTCTCTCACGTCACCCCGCTCCTCCGCTCTCTCCACTGGCTTCCAGTTGAAGCTCGCATCCGCTACAAGACCATGGTGCTTGCCTACGGAGCTGTGAGGGGAACGGCACCGCAGTACCTCCAGGCTCTGATCAGGCCCTACACCCAAACAAGGGCACTGCGTTCATCCACCTCTGGCCTGCTCGCCTCCCTACCACTGAGGAAGTACAGTTCCCGCTCAGCCCAGTCAAAACTGTTCGCTGCTCTGGCCCCCCAATGGTGGAACAAACTCCCTCACGACGCCAGGACAGCGGAGTCAATCACCACCTTCCGGAGACACCTGAAACCCCACCTCTTCAAGGAATACCTAGGATAGGATAAGTAATCCTTCTCCCCCCCCCTCCCCCTTAATGATTTAGATGCACTATTGTAAAGTGGCTGCTCCACTGGATGTCAGAAGGTGAATTCCCCAATTTGTAAGTCGCTCTGGATAAGAGCGTCTGCTAAATGACTTAAATGTAATGTAAAATGTAGTTTCAGCAGGGGGAGTCAGACTGCATGTGAGTCTTGTCTGCTGCTGCAGTGCCCCTGTCTGAGTTTACAGGGAGATAGACTGGCACATCCATGGGCATTTAGACTGCCTGAAACAAACACACTTACACAGCTACAAAAAAAAAACACTTCAACTGTTACATTTACACGACTAGCAAACTATTATGCAGACCAGACATACAACACGCATGCAAAAAAAGATGTGCTTCTCATGTCCGTGTGACCTTAACCCCATTACAGGGTCATGATCTTCTGCAGGACCTCCCGCAATGTTACCCTATGGGGGGAGGTAGGGACTCTTAAGGAGCAGATGCCCATGTTTCACTTAACTGTCAAATTCAGCCCTTCCTGTTCACTGTTAAAGGCATGCTTGACTGTCTGGTTAGTGTTGACCTTGGCTCAGAGAGAATGAATCTGAGAGGGTTTTCAGGGTTGGTGGAATAGGTTGTCACTTGTCAGGGTGGCTGGCTTGAACTTAGCTATTAGTGTACCATTTTTAAAGACTGGTTGTCATGGTGCTGCCCTGCTTTTGAAGAGACACACAATGTAGAGCGCTTCTTGTTGCTAGTTAGGAGTTAGCATCTGAACAGTGAGCTAAGGAGTACATTAGCTTTTAGGAGCAAAGCAACATGGGAAGAAGTGAAGCACCATGGAGAAGAGAACAGAACAGCATAGGAAAGGAACATGTCTGTGGAAGTGGAGTCATAGCAACCCTGAGCCTAGATGGGCTCCTTGAACAGACTCTAAGCAGTCATTGTTCTAAAAAACATTGTCAGTGAGCTCTGTCTCACATCAAATCAAATGTTATTTGTCACGTGCCAAATACAACAGGTGTAGACCTTATAGTGAAATGCTTACTTACAAGCCCTTAACCAACAATGCATTTTTCAGAAAATACATTTTTTTAAAGTAAGAGAAGAATAACAAATGATTAAAGAGCAGCAGTAAATAACAATAGTGGGGCTATATACAGGAGGTACCAGTACAGAGTCAATGTACGGGGCACCGGTGTCGAGGTAATATATACAAGTAGGTAGAGTTATTAAAGTGACTAACTATTCCGCATATCTGAGAATAGTTATGTCTCATTATCTCTTGAGTCTCTCGTCTGTGGAAACATTTATTCAGAGACTACACTTTTGATGTTTATTTTCACTAGACCACTGAGAAGCCTCATCACTTGTCCTTCCTTCCCACCCCCCTCTTCGGTTTCCCCACTTTCAGATTCCACCTTCTTCCCTGGTCGCTGTGCTGAGATCTTTGCGCGCGGGAAGAGCATAGGACAACTCGGGGTCCTTCACCCTAGTGTCATCAACCACTTTGAGCTCACCATGCAATGCTCCGCCTTGGACATCGACATCGAGCCCTTCCTGTTATGTCACACGCAGACACACACCGAACTTGTAAGACCACCAAACTCATCAACCAACACAGGTTAATTTACACATGCTCAGTCCATCCCAACACAGGTTAATTTACACATGCTCAGTCCATCCCAACACAGGTTAATTTACACATGCTCAGTCCATCCCAACACAGGTTAATTTACACATGCTCAGTCCATCCCAACACAGGTTAATTTACACATGCTCAGTCCATCCCAACACAGGTTAATTTACACATGCTCAGTCCATCCCAACACAGGTTAATTTACACATGCTCAGTCCATCCCAACACAGGTGTTCCCAGCTCCAGCAGAGTACGGCCCAACCCTCTCCAGCGGAACTCACGTTTTCACGCTAATCTCCCATTGACATCACACTGAAAGCTTGAGATATGAGTGAAAAAGTTAGGATTCGGACCCAAATTAATTGTTCAGTTGATATCATGCATGGTATTTCTGTTGGACAAATGTACATCAGTGTATGAAGTAACCATAGAAACTTTTGGCTTGTACAGTGCATTCGGAATGTATTGACCTCTTGACCTTGTCTACATTTTGTTACGTTACAGCCTTTTTCTTAAATGGATTCCATAGTTTTTTTAAAGGACATATCACATTTACATAAGTATTCAGACCCTTTACTCAGTACTTTGTTGAAGCACTTTTGTCAGCGATTACAGCCTCAAGTCTTCTTGGGTATGACGCTACAAGCTTGGCACACATGTATTTGGGGAGTTTCTCTAATTATTCTCTGCAGATCCTCTCAAGCTCTGTCAGGTTGGCTGGGGAGCGTCGCTGCATAGCTATTTCCAGGTCTCTCCAGAGATGTTCGATTGGGTTTCAGTCCGGACATTCAAAGACTTGTCCTGAAGCCACTCCTGCGTTGTCTTGGCTGTGTGCTTAGGAATGTTCGCCCCTGTCTGAGGTCCTAGGCACTCTGCAGCAGGTTATCATCAAGGATCTCTCTGTACTTTGCTCCGTTCATCTTTCCCTCAAAAGACTAGTCTCCCAGTCCCTGCTGCTAAAATACATCCCCACAGCATGATGCTGCCACCACCATGCTTCACCGTAGGGATAGTGCCAGGTTTCCTTCAGACGTGATGCTTGGCATGCAGGCCAAATAGTTCAATCAGCCCAGAGAATCTTGTTTCTGAGGGTCTTTAAGTGCCTTTTGGCAAACTCCATGCGGGCTGTCATGTGCCTTTTACTGAGGAGTGGCTTCCGTCTGGCCACTCTACCATAAAGGCCTGATTGGTGGAGTGCTGCAGAGATGGTTGTCCTTCTGGAAGGTTCTCCCATCTCCACAGAGGAGCTTTGTCAGATTGACCATTGGATTCTTGGTCACCTCCTTGACCAAGGCCCTTCATTCCCGATTGCTCAATTTGGCAAGGTGGCCAGCTCTAAGAAGAGTCTCGGTGGTTCCAAACGTCTTCTATTTTAGAATGATGTAGGCCACTGTGTTCTTGGACCTTCAATACTGCAGACATTTTTTTCCCAGATCTGTGCCTCGACACAATCCTGACTCGGAGCTCTACGGACAATTCCTTTGACCTCATGGCTTGGTTTTTGCTCTGACATGCACTATCAAATGTGGGATTTTATATAGACAGGTTTGTGCCTTTCCAAATCATGTCCAATCAATTGGATTTACCACAGGTGGACACCAATCAAGTTGTAGAAACATCTCAAGGATGATCAATCGAAACAGGATGCACCTGAGCTCAGTTTCGAGTCTCATAGCAAAAGGTCTGAAGTTATTAAAAATACATTTTCTAAAAACCCATTATGGGTATTGTGTGTAGATTGAGGGGATTTAAAAAAAACAAACATGTTAGAATGAGGCTATAATGTAACAAAATGTGGGAAAAGGAAAGGGATCTGAATATTTTCAGAAGGCACTGTACATAGTGTGGCTGTATTTTTATCTCCATGGTAATTAAAATGTACATGAGACAGCCTGTGAATTCACTGCAGAGCTGTATTTCTGAATTCACTGCAGTCCTGTTTCACAAGAGCTTTTAACCCATATACTGTACCATTAAAAGACATTGCTCTGAGCAATCATTTCAATTCCAGTCATTTACATTAAAGGTTTGTCTTATACAGCATATAGGCCTATTGCACTGTGAGTGTAAATAACAGGAAGCCACAGCTGTGGTTCAACAGGTTTCATTGTTTATTTTTGACTTACATGGTCTTGTTCGGTGGGTGAATGCTCTTGGGCGGAGCTTCATCTACTTAAAGGAAGATACAACAGGACAAACTCTGACATGCAGTACTGTAATTATGCAGGTGTTGCTTAGGTATGGTTGTGGTAGTGAGAGGAAGGAGGTATCAAGAACTTACAAAAGCGAAAGGACAAAACGGTCAAATAGCATGTTGCAAATAAAATTGGTGTAATTCAGAATTTTTACATTTGTCTTGTCTTTCAATGTTACACAATGTGTGAAATACAGAATCGATGTATAAAATGCACAAATGTCACAAATATACAAGGCACATTTACTTGTTAGGATCCTGTCATCATTCATGTTATATAGTAACAGCATTGGGTCATAGCGGTCCCAGTACTATGAACAGTCTATTGACCAGAATAGAGTGGACTAGGCCTGTGAATGTATACGGCACCTCAATCTCCTTCCTTCTCCTGGCGTCTGTCTTTGACTGACAGTCCATAGCAGGAGCACAGCACCCACAGACTGGCTGTCTTCACCATCTGTCGAGTCGCCACCACAAAGCGGCGCTGCCCAGGGCTAAGCCACCCAGTGTCAGTGCTGGCAGGGGTACGGGTAGCACCTCCTGGGGCTCAAACGTCACTCCCAGCCTCTCATTCACCCAGTAGCCCACACAACAGCCTGCACTCACCCCCAGGATGGTGGTGTAATGGTCCAGCTCGGGTTAGGTGTAGCTCAGGAAGAAGGCCAGTACCAATACCCTGAGTGGGGAGGTGAGCTGGAGCCATTTGGTTTCCAAATGTTTGATATCGTTCCATTTATTTCATTCCAGCCATTACAATGAGCCCGTCCTCCTATAGCCCCTCCCACCAGCCTCCTCTGGTCTGAGTGTTGCTCTGGAACCTCTATCTCAACTTTACAGGTCATAATGAACTACTTATTCTTATGCAATGGCATGATGAATGTGAAAGTGAAAGGCAGGTCCCCCTAGCTAACAGTGCCAGCCAGACATACAGTATGAATAATAAATACTGCATTGGGTCTGAATGTTTTATACAGTACTTTATATAGTACTGTCGGGCAGAGCAGAGGAAGAGACTCACCAGATCAGAATGCATGCCTGTGTACAGATACCTCAGACACACCTACACAGATGACACTACCGCCACAAGCAGACCCACTTCAAACTGAAACTGTGGACAGAATATATAGGTACACACACAAATCACACTCAGACGTGGCTACACACACTACTACAAAATACACAACTATCTGATGAGACGTTCTCTGATACTTTGATAAATAAGGGATACAATCTGAAAACCTCCGTTTGGGACTGTCAGACTGACTGTGTAACCAAGAAATTCTCAACATTCTTCCGTACAGAGTCGGAACGTGCTTAATCCAGCTAGCCAATAGGAGGGAAATGAAAATATTGTTTATACACCTATCCAATTCCTCCAGATCTACACGGCTTTAGGGGTGGGGGTTGTTTCTGGGCAGGGCCATGCTCTTATCTTCCACTTTGTGCTCACCTTTTCTCTTTTCCTCTGTCTATCCTTTTCCTCTTGTTGATATTTGTCCTCCATTAGTCAGTCCTCCATTAGTCAGTCCCCATAAGACAACAGCTATCTGTCATCCATCTATTCTGCCACTTTGACATATGGACTGTCTTAAAGTCATCTTTTTACTCATGTCTGTCCATCTCCCTCCATTAATATAATTTACCTATGTCTTTTTGTTTCTCTCCATTTCAATGACAGTGAAGCAAGCCCATGTCATGTATATTCATTGACCTCCTTTTCCCTCTTTCCCTCCCCCTCCTCTCTTTCCTGTGTCTGTTCCTTCCCCTTGTAGCTAGGGGGGCCTTTCAAGAGAAGTTAATGAAGAGAGGACTCTGAATGGACACAAAGGATGCTGGGATGGAGGGGCCACTGTGATTGACTGTCCTGACCTTTCACCCCTCGACCTAAGAGATTGCCTCAGGCCATTCAGACCACTGCACCAGACCACTACACATCTATAGCTATGTGCCCTCTCAGAAACATAAACTAAGTCGCCGCTGCACCAGACCACTATAGCTATGTGCTTTATTTGATTCTCAGAAACAATGTCACCACATGCATAGATATGCATGCTCTCTCAGAAACAATGTCACCACTGAAGCACACTACCACTGTATCTGAGGCTGGTGCACACAACCACTATCAGAGGCTGGTGTTTGAGTAGCTGATTGATTGTTGTGTGTGTGTGAGAGAGAGGGAGAGCGATTGACAGTCATTTACTCTATAGTCAATCAGAGAAACAAACAGCAGCTGTGTGGGTCTGTCTGAAGGTGACTGGCCATCACAGAAATGTTCCATATTCACAGAAATTTTCCACATGCACAAAAAGCTTATTTCTCTCAAATGTTGTCCACAAATGTGTTTACCTCCCTTTCAGTGAGCATTTCTCCTTTGCCAAGATAATCCATCCACCTGTCAGGTTCGGCATATCAAGAAACTGATTATACAGCATGATCCTTACACAGGTGCACCTTTTGCTCGGCAAAATAAAAGGTCACTTTTAAAATGTGCAGTTCTGTCACACAACACAATGCTAAAGATGTCTCAAGTTTTGAGGGTGAGTGCAATTGGCATGCTGACTGCAAGAATGTCAATCAGAGCTGTTATCAGAGAATTGAATGGACATTTCTCTAACATAAGCCACCTCCAAAGTCCTTTTACAGAATTTGGCATTACGTCCAACACAGCTTCCACACGCTTCTCCAGCTAAACCACTGGGGGCGATAGAGGGCGAGGCCGCATCAGCACAGCCTTCTGCGCCTGGCTGATGTTCATCACCATCTGGAGAAGATAAGGAAAGAGGAGAGGCAGAGAAGAGAAGGGTAAGTCTTTCATAAAGGGCTTTACAAATACATTTGATTGGTTGGAACTCGGTACACTTTTACTGTGCAAAGAATAAATGAAAAACATTCTAATGTATGAAGCTAACCGGATTGTTCAATGCTCCATTAAGAATGGCCACACAGTATGCTATAAATAAGTAATCATTCAGTCTGTAGTAACCAGTTTGCAAGAAGATGCAAGGCACACTTCTATAAAAGGAGCACAGTCTGCAGTTGCTCAGTAACACAATCTACTGTAAGAATCAAATACATCCATGAGCTGCTGACACAGTGTCTTCAGTTGATGCTGACTGTGTACCCCTACAGTAACACAGACACTCTCCACAGAACTCAGGTTCTGACACAATGGTTGTGAAACAACTGATATTTTAGTGATACAGCAGAGAGTTTGTGCAGAAAAACAATGTATCACAAATGCATTGTACATCAGTAGCAAAATCTTAGTGTGTATGTGGCCAGAGAGAGTGTGCAGTGTGCAGGCAATGCCAGGCCAGGGATGTGCGCCAATCAGTACACGCTGACTGTCTACTACACATCCTTAGGAGATGGCGCTAGTGCGACACGGGGGCTGACCCTCCACCCAGGCTAGAGTTGTATTTAGCTCTGCCTGTTATATTTAGAGAGAGAGAGATGGGGGAGGAAAGAGTGTGCAAGCTACAGAAAGAAAGATAGTGATGGTAACCATGATTCTTCCTACTGACAAGATGGGGAGACTATAGTCATTGAGTGTTTGAGTAACCATGGTCCATGAGAGAGAGAACTGCCTATAGGCTTCTTATCCTCATGGTTAGCATAGCAACCAGAGTTTATAGACTGAAAGTGAAAAGAGGAGGGAGGTAGGAAAGACAGTCACTATCTCTAGAAATCAGCCACTTGTTCCCTGGAGGCTACTGCCTCCAAGACACAGGCACCATTTACTTTGCCTCCACCCCAATGAACATGTATTTATTCATCACTGCTATAGTTATGATGTATATAGTGCTATTTATATTGTTGTTTTTTATGACCATTTGTATTTTATTTCACTTAGTCCTGCATGTTGGAGCTCAGAGCCTAAGATTTTCACTGTACCCTGCAATCACAACTGCAACCCTGTACATGTGACTATTAAACACTTTGAATCTGACATAGCGTACCCTGCTTGTTACCAGCCAACCAATCATATCAATCCCACTGGTACTGTCCTCAGATCAACCTATACAGTGGGCCAACACATTAGGCTCTTTGTGTGGGCCACATCAAAGGACTGACCAGTCTCCATCACATGAAGACATAAGTTAAAGATGGTGCAGGTCATAAACAGATAGTAGCAGCACAGAGTTAGCTGAATGAATGGGAGTATTGATCAGGCCAAGTGTCGCTCTGGACTTTGATCTGTCAACATGGGAGGGTGGTGGGTTGGGGAGGAATGGACTGTTCCTGCAACAAGATCTCGTATTTTCCCATCGAAATGTGATATATTATGGACGCATTCATTCTGCATGGTTACAGTAGCAATTCCGTGTGGTTACAGGTTAAAACAGAAACAACTCAAAGGTTAAGACTTTAGGCGTTCATTAAGAGTGGTTAAGGTTAGGGCTACGGTTTGGTGAAGGCTTAAAACAAAATAATAAAAAACAACATTGTTGGTTTGTTTTCTGATTAAGTAATAAATGCTGGTTTAAGTCCTGTCAATACAGCATGCTTTAGGAAGAGGACCAGAGTGGAGAGGCTCAGTCTCTAATTCAGTGACATTAGTTATGATCATTAAGAAAAGACATGTGTTACCGTGGCAACCGATGTTACCCTGTAATTAAGGTGCGTGTTGTGCTAAATGAGAGGAGTGTGTGTGCATGTGTGAGGGGACAGCGTAAACCCTAGACAACACCAGCTTCACAACTGCAGAGCTGTTTGCCCTAAGGGCAGTCTGACCAAATGGTTCCCATAGAGAGAGAACCTCAAAGCAATGACCAGGTCAATAAAACAGGCTGACCAGACTAGAGATCAACTTAGGTTGCAATGTCTAACTACACTCTAGAGAGTAACTCTGTGTGTGCGCGTGCGAGGTGTCTAGGTGTTCAGAGTTCACTGCCCAAACTGTTCCTCCCCTGGGGCAGAACATGGGCAGGTTGCTCAAAGAGCACACACCTTGTGCTGGAGGAGAGGAAACAAACTTACTGTCAGAGAGTGTGTGTGTGTGTGTGTGTGTTTGAGCTTCATGGACAAAGCATAACTAGATGCAGGAACGTGTATGATCTATGAGTATAAACTATTAATTATTAGATTGTTTATAACTCAGTAATAAATAGTTGATACAATGGTTGAAATTGTGTGATTGTTAATAGGTGCTTGCAAATAGTGAGTAATTTAGAGACCCTCTTGTTCTGTCCTTTTACCCTGTAGCACCAGTCAACCTGGCCCCATGTTTTCCTTGTGGCCTGGGGACATTGATGTCAGGACCCGGTCAGAAAGGGGTAAGGGGAGTCAGAGAGGGGTAAGGGGTCAGAGGTGGTGAAGGAGAAGAAGAGCATTATTGTTGCATGCTCTCTCTCTCTTTCACATACGATAAAACATACTATTGTATGGGATGTTCAATCTGGTCTTCATACCATCATGGCCAGCCAATCATCCCCAGCTTACAATTGGCTCATTCATCCCTCCTCCACTCCCCTTAACTATTCCCCAGGTCGTTGCTGTAAATGAGAATGTGTTCTCAGTCAACTTACCTGGTAAAATATGGGTTAAATAACAATTCCAGCAAAGCATTAGTCTGTGACCACCAAGGCACACGCTGATCTGGCATACCATATCTGACTTATGGTGTGGGTATTTCTTATGGTGTGGGTATTTCCAACAGTTTAACATGTCTTTCCTGTAATGAAACCACAGGTATGAATTGAATAGGTAGCTGGGGAAGAGAGAGAAAAGATGGATGGGTTAAAGAGCAGAGAAGAATCTCTTTTTGCAACCACAGGTGAGTTACGGGCCAGATGTTGACGAGACGTCTGCAGTGGAAGGGGTCCAGGTTCCAGTGTAAGCAAGGCGGGAAGGTGAAGCCCTCGTGACCCAGCCCAGCTGACACCAGGAACAGGAAGTATCGCAGCCGATTCCTCCTCTCATACAGCGGCCTAGCAGACAGCTGTGGGGGGTACAGAGTTAGGACCTCGCATATTCGAAGAGGAGTAGTCTCTAGATCAGGGATCATCAACTAGATTTAGCCGCAAGCCAATTTTTTCTTGGACGGATGGTCAGGGGTCTGGAACATAATAAGACTGCAAATTGCCGCAAGAAGCCTAAACAGATCTAATATTTGACTAAAACAATCATTTCAAACCTTGATTATATGTGGGGACAGTGTCTTGACTCTTCGTGGTCATTCAAAATCCCACTTATTGTAAGAGTAGGGGTGTTCACCCTGGTGTCATGGCTAAATTCCCAACCTGGCCACATTCCATCCCTGCCACCAAATCATTCCCTTCCTTCCTAATTGGCATATATCACTCCTCACCTCTCCACCTGATAGCTGATGTGTGGTGAGCGTTCTGGCACAAAAATGGTCGCCATGCATTACCCAGGTGGGTGCTACACATTGATGGTGGATGAGTTGAGTTTCCCCCTTACTATGTAAAGCGCTTGAGTACCTCAGTTGGTAGAAAAACGCTGTATCCAATCAATTATTATTATTTCTATACGATCTGATTTCCTGGTGTTTTTACAGTATTTTATGTCCAAGAATTAAATATTAGAATTGTTGATTTTTTTTGTTGCTCAGAAACCCCCCCGAGGGCCAAAATGCTGACTGCCAGTTGGAAAACCCTGCTCTACACAGACAGATTGCCTCCCACAATATAAGATCTGCGATATCTGATACTAGAAGAGGAGGGAAACGTTACTGATTACAGTAAACTTTTTGCCACTCATTCACAGTGTAAAAGCACAGTAGCCTACAGCATAATAACAAAAAGGAGGCTCATTGCAGGTCATTGTCATTCCTATAGTTTTCACTCTTCTGTAACCATATCCTGACCAAGAGAACTACTTGTAGCCTCAAATGAACATTTAGTGAGATCAACTACAGTATTTGTATATGGCCTTTTCTACTTGTGTAGAAAATAAGACCACAGAGTATTGTTATCAGTTCCAGCCTTTGGACAGCTTTGTCAGTTGCAAAGTCTTTATCTCATGAGTCACATGGATATGAAACGCAATTACTTCTGATTTTAATTTAGAAAAAATATTTTGTCTTTTGGAAAATAATTTGACCAAACATGTTTTAAGCACTGCCATTTCTGATAGTCACCATCAGGACATCCAATGTGTGATGGTAGGAAAAGAGACACAGAACCATGTGCGGCAGATCCAGTTGTGACAAGTGTTGTAAAGTACTTAAGTTGTACTTTAAAGTGTTTTTACTTCAGTATTTTTGGGCGGTATCTGTACTTTACTATTTATATTTTTGACAACTTTTACTCCACTACATTCCTAAAGAAAGTTTCCCATACAGTTTCCCTGACATCCAAAAGTACTCATTACATTTTGAATGCTTAGCAGGACAGGAAAATGGTGTAATTCACACACTTTTAAAAGAGAGAATCCCTGGTCATCCCTACTGCATCTGATCTGGCGGACTCACTAAACACAAATGCTTTGTTTGTAAATTATGTCTGAGTGTTGGAGTGTGCCCCTGGCTATCTGTAAAAAAAAAAATGTTTTTAAAGAAAGAACATTGTGCGGTCTGGTTTGCTTAATATAAGGAATTTGAAATAATTCATACTTTTCATACTTAAGTATATTTAAAACCAAATACTTTTACTCAAGTAGGACTTTACTGGGTGACTTTCACTTGAGTCATTTTCTATTAACGCATCTTTACTTTTACTCAAGTATGAAAATTGGGTACTTTTTCCACCACTGGTTGTGACATGATCCTCATCTGCGCCAGCCAAAAGACCATCAACAGTCATCAGGCTGGAACGGCTGTTGATACTGAATGTCTGTTGTATCTAAGTTTAAAGTAAACGAAACAATAGGCTAACTGCTCAAGTCAGGTTATAGGCTATGTAATGTTCCATTTGAATACCCTAACAAACACGGATGTTGGGTTGTTTATTTAGGCTAGTCATTATGTTTTCATCTGATTGTCAAACAATCACTTTACAGGCCGCGCATGAGTTTCAAGTTTGTGGAAGCTTACAATTTATCCTTCCATTTCTACAAATCTGCATTCCAGTTAGGATTTTCATATGCATATTTTCATGGAACAGTTTCATTTAAATAATAACATTTTATTTTCTCAAAATCATTGTGACTTGTTAATCATACAAATCTGAATTAATCAAAAAGTTAAAATTCAACAAATGCGAAAGCACACTGTGATTCATTGGCAGCTAAAGAAATGAGTGCATGCATGAAACTCAGCGATGGCCTGCCTATAGGCCAATGCAGCAGTAGGCCTATCATTTCCATTGTCGACTAAGTAAAAATACATAAGGCCGACAATTAAAAACTGTAGAAAATATCCTGATGAAAATGATGGTTCTTTCAATCACATTCATCTCTCGACTCCACCCATCTGCCTCCCTTTCTTTCTGTCTTGACATTAACTAATGCTAGTGAAGTGCAACATTGTATCAAATCAATCAATGATTGGGTCCAGCTTGAAGCTGTCACTCTAGCACACTTGCAACATTGTATCAAATTGCCTATTCCGGGCCCTCGAGTTTCCCCATCCCAGTGAGCTCAGGACAGACAGCTGTTTTTGGGAAAAGTGTTCATGTATTTCATGATGTTTCCACTGGATATATCAGATCATGATATTTGCTATTTCACACTGAGGCTTGATGAGTATCCAGGGGGAGCGAAGAACCCTTTTTTCTAAGAGTGTAGGTCTACTTCTATGCGTGATTAGGCCCGCACGCTTCCTCAACATTAACAGGACAGAGAAACCAGACATGCTCATTGCTCACATGGAGCACTCCAAACAGAAGACAATTAAATAATTGTCAAAACTCATACATTATGGTTATGAAATAAACCAAAAATGTGTTTCTCACACGTGTAGCAGGTTTTGAAATCTATAAAAACAGTTTCCACTCTGAGAATGGTAAATGACTGTAATTAATACATGCATTAACAGAAATTAATGTAACCAAATTATGGGGATTAATGGTACATTTACTACTGGTGACAAACAGTACCAGTCAAAGGTTTTTACACACCTACTCATTCAAGGGTTTTCTTTATTAGTACTATTTTCAACATTGTAGAATAAAAATGAAGACATCAAAACTATAAAATAACACGTATGGAATCATGTTGTAACCAGTGTTAAACAAATCAACATTGATTTTATATATTGGAGATTCTATGGCATTCTGCATTAGCATCGAACAGCCCCCGTGATATGCAACTTTTCAGGGAAGTTAGAAACCAATATACACAGGCAGTTAGAAAAGCGAAGGCTAGCTTTTTCAAGCAGAAATTTGCTTCCTGCAACACAAACTCAAAAAAGTTCCGGGGCACTGTAAAGTCCATGGAGAATAAGAACACCTCCTCCCAGCTGCCCCCTGCATCCCCCACAGCAACTCGCCCAAGCCTTCCCTATTTCTCCTCACAAATCCAGTCAGCTGATGTTCTGAAAGAGCTGCAAAATCTGGACCCCTACAAATCAGCCGGGCAAGACAATCTGGACCCTTTCTTTCTAAAATTCTCTGCCGAAATTGTTGCCACCCCTATTACCAGCCTGTTCAACCTCTCTTTCGTGTCGTCTGAGATTCCCAAAGATTGGAAAGCAGCTGCGGTCATCCCCCTCTTCAAAGGGGGGGACACTCTTGACCCAAACTGCTACAGACCTATATCTATCCTACCCTGCCTTTCTAAGGTCTTCGAAAGCCAAGTCAACAAACAGATTTCCGACCATTTCCAATCCCATCATACTTTCTCCGATATGCAATTTGGTTTCAGAGCTGGTCATGGGTGCACTTCAGCCACGCTCAAGGTCCTAAACGATATCTTAACCGCCATCGATCAGAAACAATACTGTGCAGCCATATTCATTGACCTGGCCAAGGCTTTCGACTCTTGACAATCACCACATCCTCATCGGCAGACTCGACAGCCTTGGTTTCTCAAATGATTGCCTCGCCTGGTTCAACAACTACTTCTCTGATAGAGGTCAGTGTGTCAAATCGGAGGGTCTGTTGTCCGGGCCTCTGGCAGTCTCTATGGGGGTGCCACAGGGTTCAATTCTTGGACCAACTCTTCTCTGTATACATCAATGATGTCGCTCTTGCTGCTGGTGATTCTCTGATCCACCTCTACGCAGACGACACCATTCTGTATACTTCTGGCCCTTCTTTGGACACTGTGTTAACAACCCTCCAGGTGAGCTTCAATGCCATACAACTCTCCTTCCGTGGCCTCCAACTGCTCTTAAATACAAGTAAAACTAAATATATGCTCTTCAACCGATTGCTGCCTGCACCTGCCCGCATGTCCAACATCACTACTCTGGACGGCTCTGACTTAGAATATGTGGACAACTACAAATACCTAGGTGTCTGGTTAGACTGTAAACTCTCCTTCCAGACTCACATTAAGCATCTCCAATCCAAAATTAAATCTTGAATCGGCTTCCTGTTTCGCAACAAAGCATCCTTCACTCTTGCTGCCAAACATACCCTTGTAAATCCTCGACTTTGGCGATGTCATTTACAAAATAGACTCCAATACCCTACTCAATAAATTGGATGCAGTCTATCACAGTGCCATCCGTTTTGTCACCAAAGCCCCATATACTACCCACCACTGCGACCTGTACACACTCATTGGCTGGCCCTCGCTTCATACTCGTCGCCAAACCCACTGGCTCCAGGTCATCTACAAGAGCCTGCTAGGTAAAGTCCACCCGTATCTCAGCTCGCTGGTCACCATAGCAGCACCCACCTGTAGCACGTGCTCCAGCAGGTGTATCTCTCTGGTCACCCCCAAAACCAATTCTTCCTTTGGCTGCCTCTCCTTCCAGTTCTCTGCTGCCAATGACTGGAACGAACTACAAAAATCTCTGAAACTGGAAACACTTATCTCCCTCACTAGGTTTAAGCACCAGATGTCAGAGCAGCTCACAGATTACTGCACCTGTACATAGCCCATCTAATTTAGCCCAAACAACTACCTCTTTCCCTACTTTATTTATTTTGCTCCTTTGCACCCCATTATTTCTATCTCTACTTTGCACATTCTTCCACTGCAAATCAACCATTCCAGTGTTTTACTTGCTATATTGTATTTACTTTGCCAACATGGCCTGCTTTTGCCTTTACCTCCCTTATCTTACCTCACTTGCTCACATTGTATATAGATGTATTTTTTACTGTATGTTTGTTTTACTCCATGTGTAACTCTGTGTTGTTGTATGTGTCTAATTGCTTTGCTTTATCTTGGCCAGGTCGCAAATGTAAATGAGAACTTGTTCTCAACTTGCCTACCTGGTTAAATAAACGTGAAATAAAATAAATAAAAAATCTTAAAAGTAGCCACCCTTTGCCTTGATGACAGCTTTACATACTCTTGGCATTCTCTCAACCAGCTTCATGAGGTTGTCAACTGGAATGCATCTCAATTAACAGGTGCGCCTTGTTAAAAGTACATTTTTGGAATATCTTTCATTCTTAATGCGTGTGAGCCAATCAGTTGTGTTGTGACAATGTATGGGTGAAATACAGAAGATAGCCCGATTTTGTAAAATACATATTATGCCAAGAACAGCTCAAATAAGCAAAGAGAAATGACAGTATATCATTACTTTAAGACATGGTAAGTCAATTCAGAAAATTTCAGGAACTTTGAAAGTTTCTTCAAGCGCTATGATGAAACTGGCTCTCATGAGGGCTGCCACATGAAAGGAAGACACAGAGTTACCTCTGCTGCAGAGGGTAAGTTCATTAGAGTTACCAGCCTCAGAAATCGGCAATTAACTGCACCTCAGATTGCAGCCCAAATAAATGCTTCACAGATTTGAAGTAACATACACATCTCAACATCAACTGTTCAGAAGAGACTGCGTGAATCAGGCCTTCATGGTTGAATTTCTGCAGAGGCACCACTACTAAAGGACACCAATAATAAGAAGAAACTGGCTTGGGCCAAGAAACACGAGCAATGGACATTGGACGGGTGGAAATTTGTCCTTTGGTATGATGAGTCCAAATTTGAGATTTTTGTATCCAACCCCTGTGTCTTTGTGAGACACAGAGTAGGGGAACGGATGATCTCCGCATGTGTGGTTCCCACCATGGAACATGGAGGAAGAGGTGTGATGGTGCGGGGGTGATTTGCTGGTGACACTGTCAGTGATTTATTTAGAATTCATGGCACACTTAACCAGCATGGCTGCCACACAATGCTGCAGTAATACGCCATCCCATCTAGTTTGCGCTTAGTGTGACTACCATTTGTTTTTCAAGAGGACAATGCCATAAAACACACCTCCAGGCTGTGTAAGGGCTATTTGACCAAGGAGAGGGATAGAGTGCTGCATCATCTGACCTCAACCCAGTTGAGATGGTTTGGAATGAGTTGGACCGCAGAGTGAAGGAACAGCAGCCAACAAGTGCACAGCATATGTGGAAGTCCTTCAAGACTGTTGGAAATGCATTCCTTATGAAGCTGGTTGAGAGAATGCCAAGAGTGTGCAAAGCTGTCATCAAGGCAAAGGGTGGCTACTTTGAAGAATCTAAAAAAAAAAAAAACATTTTTATTTGTTTAACACTTTGGTTACAACATGATTCCATGTGTTATTTCATAGTTTTGATGTCTTCACAATTTTTTACAAATAAAGAAAAACCCTTGAATGAGTAGGTGTGTCCAAACTTTGACTGGTACTGTATGTAAATGAGGAATTTATAACAAAATAAACAATCCAAGTGCAAACAATTCATGCAATGAAACAATGAATGCACAAGAATTGGTGGTAGACAGGTAAGGCATTCTGGAGAGACACGCCTATATCTTCACCGCGCACCCCTCCCATTCTACTTGTCTCAACATTTTAAGTTATACTCAAGGCACATTATCTTCACACGTATGTTTGATGCTTTTCACTGACAGCCGCAACTTGATAATCAGCCAGGCCTACTGCCACGCGCCCTGCCCAAATTGGAATAGCCTATGCATTTTTGATTTATAACAATCCACAGCTATTTTTTTTTAAAGAAGCTGATAATCCTCTGTAGCTAAGTCATGCTCTCTGGTGAAGTATTTTGAATGATTTAATTAATTTCTCTATAGACAGGTGTAAATATATAATGTTGTATTTCAATTTACTTTAAACCTATTTAAACCTTATTCAAAAAGTAGGCTACCTTTGCACGTTCGGCCAAAATATTTCCAGCATCTGAACAGTACACTGTGTACCTGCCAACTTTCCTTCAATTCCCATAGCTGAAATTATCTCACTGGAGAAAGCATCCAAGAGAGTGAAACAGCACCCATCTGTCTTACATGATGTAGCCCCAGCCAGGTCACCCGTGATACAAGTCAGTATTTGACGTCCATCCTCGGTGATACAAGTCAGTATTGGACGTCCATCCTCAGTGATACAAGTCAGTATTGGACGTCCATCCTCAGTGATACAAGTCAGTATTGGACGTCCATCCTCAGTGATACAAGTCAGTATTGGACGTCCATCCTCAGTGATACAAGTCAGTATTTGACGTCCATCCTCAGTGATACAAGTCAGTATTTGACGTCCATCCTCAGTGATACAAGTCAATATTTGACGTCCATCCTCAGTGATACAAGTCAGTATTGGACGTCCATCCTCAGTGATACAAGTCAGTATTGGACGTCCATCCTCGGTGATACAAGTCAGTATTGGACGTCCATCCTCGGTGATACAAGTCAGTATTTGACGTCCATCCTCGGTGATACAAGTCAGTATTGGACGTCCATCCTCAGTGATACAAGTCAGTATTGGACGTCCATCCTCGGTGATACAAGTCAGTATTGGACGTCCATCCTCTGTGATACAAGTCAGTATTGGACGTCCATCCTCAGTGATACAAGTCAGTATTGGACGTCCATCCTCGGTGATACAAGTCAGTATTGGACGTCCATCCTCAGTGATAAAAGTCAGTATTGGACGTCCATCCTCGGTGATACAAGTCAGTATTGGACGTCCATTCTCGGTGATACAAGTCAGTATTGGACGTCCATCCTCGGTGATACAAGTCAGTATTTGACGTCCATCCTCAGTGATACAAGTCAGTATTGGACGTCCATCCTCAGTGATACAAGTCAGTATTGGACGTCCATCCATGTCAGGAGATGACGTGGAAACCGGCCACTAGGGGCAACAGTGAACCATATTACCTTCAAGTAGGTTTCAGGCAGATGGGTGTAAGCATCTGCCAAAGGTTGGATGTCCAATGTTTTTGAAATTTTGGTGTAAAGCCTATCCCAAACCTTAACCCTTCGGAGTTAATGCTTACCCTTAAGATTTTGGAGATAATGACTAAACTTAACCTTAAACACTTTGGATCAAGTTAGAAATTTGAGAAACATGGATGAACGTCTAATTCTGTCGTAGTCCATGTATCTGATGTGGTTTGGCCGAAAAGAGTATGAGATGCCATACTTTTTTTGATCGGACAGCATCTCATACATGGGCTACACATACCGAGACAGAAGGGAGATGTTTTGCTTACTCGGATGCTTTATCTGAGATTGATGTGTCTTTCTGTAGGTGAACATCTCAGCCAAATGAATGACCAATATTTAAATATTTGATTTGGTTGGGAAAGGAGGGCTGCCCAGGCACCCTAATGCCTGCCCTGGGAAGGTAGCCTATAGCCCACTGGGCACAGACATCAATTCACATTTGGTTGAGTTGTTATAGGCTGTGTAATGTCTCAGTTGAATACATAATTTGCCTTACATTGATGACTTTATGCCAATCCACTTTTTCCCAAGTTGATTCAACATCATCACATTGACAGTTTTGGTTGAAATGACTTGGAAAAAACATCAATTCAACCAGTTTTAAACCAGTGGGAGCTTACTATACTTATCTTTCTCCAACTCAATAACTCATTCAAATCTCATAGAAAAGTTTACACTTACAACAACATTGTATTGAGTTTCCTTGTGTTTGTAATTTGAGTTGCTGTCCTGTTCATTGGTAATAGTGTGCCCATTATTGCACCGCAGTCAAGCAAGTGTTAGGTGCATCCGCATCCCAGAGCAGGGTCTCCCGCAAAGGGTGCGCCCAGTTTCCGTTCTGATTGGCGGCGGCGGCGAACAGACCCCATGCCCTCTGGAACTTGGCAACAAGCTCCAGACCAGATATTTAAGCAGTTTGTTTGTGCCTGCCAGTCTATTCTCATACAGTAGCCTATGAGGTGTATGAGAATAGACTGGCAGGTACAGACTCTGACAGAGTATGTTAGCGGCCCTGAGCATCCCACAGAGTTGAGCAGGTGCGGGATAAGCCAGGAGCACAGAGCTGTCAAAGCCAGACGTGTTCATGTAATTATTTACCCCTTTTCTCTCCAATTTCGTGGTATCCAATTGGGAGTTACAGTCTTGTCTCATCGCTGAAACTCCCTTACGGACTCGGAAAAGGCGAAGTTCAAGAGCCGTGCGTCCTCCGAAACACAACCTAATCAAGCCATACTGCTTCTTGACACAATGCCCACTTAACCCGGAAGCCAGCCGCACCAATGTGTCGGAGGAAACACACTACACCTGGCGATTGTGTCAGCGTGCACTGCACCCGGCCCGCCACAGGAGTCGCTAGTGCGCGATGGGACAAGGACATCCCTGCTGGCCAAACCCTCCCTTAACCCGGACGACACTGGGCCAGTGGTGCGCCGCCCCATGGGTCTCCTGACCTTTAGACTAGGTGATATGATCAGCCACTGTTTTTAAAACCGTTGTTACAACCTGGCTCAAGATTATAACAAACAATGGGAAACCACATACTGAGTAAAGGAATAACAACATGAATTAATTCCATAAATAAAGTAAACACTCAACAATAATCAGATGAGGCATGGAGATCAGTAAATTAGGTCTCAACTGCCAAAGACACAACGAAACAACCAAAGGTATGCATTGAGAGAGGAATCTCTTGCTGAACGGGGAAACAGTGCCTTTATGCCACTGCAGAGCTTTCACAGGTGTGCCCAATCAGCACTGACGACCTTCCCAGCTGTGCCCACCTCTCGTACCCCGCCCACTAATCTCCTGCAGGAAGTAAGCACAGCAAAACCCAGTAGACAGAGTAGGGAGGGGCCATCACACCCTTATATTTACTTTTTAAAAGATTGGTAACTTTTCTAATAGTTTATGCTAATCGGCCGATAACTGAGATGACAATGTAGTCTATGTTTATATGCAGGGTGGGTGTGAATCTTAACTTGTTTTAGTCTTTTAATATTTTTTTTAAACATATAGCCTAATGAGGCCAAATGGGGTTATGGCTATGCTAACATGCCTTTATTCAATAAATGATATTGACCATGAAGACTTAATGGATCTAATAAAATATATAGTTTAAGTCGGAAGTTTACATACACTTAGGTTGGAGTCATTAAAACTCGTTTTTCAACCACTCCACAAATGTATTGTTAACACACTATAGTTTTGGCAAGTCGGTTAGGACATCTACTTTGTGCATGACACAAGTAATTTTTCCAACAATTGTTTACAGACAGATTATTTCACTTATAATTCACTGTATCACAATTCCAGAGGGTCAAAAGTTTACATACACTAAATTGACTGTGCCTTTAAACAGCTTGGAACATTCCAGAAAATTATGTCATGGCTTTGGAAGCTTCTGATAGGCTAATTGACATCATTTGAGTCAATTGGATGTATTTCAAGGCCTACCTTCAAACGCAGTGCCTCTTTGCTTGACATCATGGGAAAATCAAAAGAAATCAGCCAAGACCTCAGAAAAGGAATTGTAGACCTCCACAAGTTCTGGTTCATCCTTGGGAACAAATATCCAAATGCCTGAAGGTGCCACGTTCATCTGTACAAACAATAGTACCCAAGTATAAACACCATGGGACCACGCAGCCGTCATACTGCTCAGGAAGGAGACGCGTTCTGTCTCCTAGAGATGAACGCACTTTGGTGCGAGAAGTGCAAATCAATCCCAGAACAACAGCAAAGGACCTTGTGAAGATGCTGGAGGAAACAGGCACAAAAATATCTATATCCACAGTAAAACGAGTCCTATATCAACACAACCAGAAAGGCCGCTCAGCAAGGAAGAAGCCACTGCTCCAAAACTACCATAAAAAAAGCCAGACTATGGTTTGTAACTGCAAATGGGGACAAAGATTGTACTTTTTGGAGAAATGTCTGGTCTGATGAAACAAAAATAGAACTGTTTGGCCATAATGACCATCGTTATGTTTGAAGGAAAAGGGGGAGGCTTGCAAGTCAAAGAATACCATCCCAACCGTGAAACACGGGGGTGGCAGCATCATGTTGTGGGGGTGCTTTGCTGCAGGAGGGACTGGTGCACTTAACAAAATAGATGGCATCATGAGGATAGAAAATTATGTGGATATATTGAAGCAACATCTCAAGACATCAGTCAGGATGTTAAAGCTTGACCCCAAGCATACTTCCAAAGTTGTGGCAAAATGGCTTAAGGACAACACAGTTAAGGTATTGGAGTGGCCATCACATAGCCCTGACCTCAATCCCATAGAACATTTGTGGTCAGAACTGAAAAAGCGTGTGTGAGCAAGGAGGCCTACAAACCTGACTCAGTTACACCAGCTCTGTCAGGAGGAATGGTCCAAAATTCACCCAACTTATTGTGGGAAGCTTGTAGAAGGCTACCTAAAACGTTTGACCCAAGTGAAACAATTTAAAGGCAATGCTACCAAATACTAATTGAGTGTATGTAAACTTCTGACCCAATAATAAATCGTTCTCTCTACTATTTTTCTGACATTTCACATTCTTAAAATAAAGTGGTGATCCTAACTGACCTAAGACAGGGAATTTCTACTCTGATTAAATGTCAGGAATTGTGACAAACTGAGTTTAAATGTATTTGGCTAAGGTGTAAGTAAACTCCTGACTTCAACTGTATCTACTTTAGACATACAAATAGGCTTAGTCTACAATATTCCCAAAACTGGATATGCTGCAAGGTGCAAATTGCCTTTGTCCATTTAGGTTATAGGCCAACCGAATATTATAATATCCTTTTGAGACCCGACAAAAAAAAAGTATTGGATTCGTTATTTATTTTTTACATAACATAAGTGTTTGGGGTGAGAAAAAAAACATGTTACCAAGAGACAAAAATACATATTGTTTTTTCTATTTTATTTTAAGTGCAAAATTGTCTCCTTTAGTTTTCATTGGGACACTAAATATTTTTACATCAGTTTCTATAACCCAGCGGCGCAACATCGCGAGACTCCAGGGAACGCTGGTGAAATACGACCAAACAGACTTGGTCAGGGTTTGAGAATCAATGAGAGAAGCAAACAATTCTTCCTTAGTTCATTTTCTCAAACTTTAAAGGCACAACCTAGATTCGAGCCAATGTTTTAAGTAGTTTAACTTTAACGTCGTTAAAGTGACAAACTGACACGTTTTCATTTTCATCAAAAACAACTTTATATTAGAGTACTTTTGATTTGACGGCCTAAACATGCGCAGTTTGGCGCCGTTAGAACTGATGAAGGCTGCCTTTCAAACTCGTGAAAGACCTTTGTCCACTCACTCTCGCTTGATGCCCTTGGGGAAATCTCCGCGGCCATATTTTTTCGTCGGTCCAAATGATTGGCCAAGCAAGGGAGGTTTGCAACGTAGGCCCCTCAGCCCTCGTTTTTAATGGAGTTTGCGAGTGTACAACTATGTTCACTTCAGGGCCTGAAACGCCCCATAACTCAATTCGCGATGATTGTACGTCTGCAAAGAAAAGTCCGCCAAAACTTTAATGTCAATATTGAGTCAACATACAAGTGTAAGTAAAAACGAATGTAAATCAATTAGAAATTGTGCTACGAATGCACAAACACTTCTCGTAAAAGTAATGATGTTTTTGTTTGGTTAGCTTTTGGAAATTGTAGAAATAAAATATATAAGTAGCTAGGCAGGCTAGCGTTAGTTAGGTAATTAATTTGCTAGCTATCATACAGTACGCGTATATTAATAATTATATAGTTAATATACGCAGTTAGCATAATTGACGGTAGTGCATATATATACAGCACCCACAAGCTACCGGTGTATGCCGGTGGATGAAAACACAATTGTCGCGGGATGAACGAATGACAATTTTCCGGGCAAGGGCGGTCCATTTAAAATGAATTCCTTCCTCCCTCGACCCTTGTCCTGCAAGTGTAAACAGACGTCATGACACGTCATCAGAAGTGTCCACTTAATTCGAGGGCTGAGTGGAGAGTGTTTGGAATGTAACCGAATTGTTTCTACGCAAGAGCTTTGCGAGCCAAAGTTGTCACGACATTGCCTACAAGTGTGATCAGTTTATCTTCATACTGTACTGCCTTTGATTACAGTCAATGGGTAGCCTACAGTAGGTGAAAAACGTAGTTGCGGCATCCGGGTGTCCACTACAGAGGGATATTTCTTGATAAACTCATATTTAGCTCATATTTAATGTGAAAATGTTTTACACAGTCCTGACAACTCACTAAACTATTCCTGAGATATATACTTAGGCCTACTAGAAACAGTTTGAATATAAAACTCGTAAAAATTAGAAATAATAATTAGGCTACACACACTTATTTTCAAATGTGCTAATTTTGATGGAAGACATTTTTGTTTAGAACCAGGAAGATAAAGTTGTCAAGGTCACACATCCACACCTGATATCACTGAAAAGCAGGACTGAATACAGTGTCTTGTATGGCCTCAGAGATACGGACCAAGAACTGATGTAGACTAGAGAGGACAACAATTAATTGCTGGGTCTCAGGAGGATATCAGACAAAACAGTATGAACACAGTTCATGTCACAGGGGGACCAATATGGAACTTTGACTTTTTGACAGAGTCTATCGTGTAAACTCATGAGATGTTTTGATTTAATTATGGCACATTTCTTCTGTCTGGCATGATGGCAACGGACCTTGTTATCTCTACATCTCCTCTCTGTCTGACTCCCAGAGAGCACTGAAAACGGTGTCTATTGGCCTCTCCTTTCAACCCGGGCGGTTTCCACCAACGGATAGGAAAGATAACAACCATGAACTGTGTGTCAATAGCCGCCTCACTGTCTCCTCTCAATGCGGGTTGAGCACAGATCACTCCGGCGGATTAACCAACCCTCGCATCGAAGAGTCGTCACGAGCATTACATCACCGATTCCACACCCGAAGCGTAAATTGAGACCCATGTATTTTTAACCAGCGGATATGAACACTGATGATGAGGGGATACAACTGGATTTTCATTTTTTGACGTCGTGGGGATTATACAAATATATCAACAATTTCAACGTCGGCTATACAATTCATCAGAGAGATGATGGCGTTTTTATGAACGGGGGATAAACGAACACGGTCATCAGCATCTCTGCCTGTCGGCTCCTTTGTGTTCGTAGAGAATGTGATCAGCGAAAGATGACATGGCAGAGGTAGATTCATCCAGTAGAGCAGAACACCCGAGCAGCCTGGAGACAGCATTCCCGTACGAGGAGTATGAATGCAAAATATGTTACAATTATTTCGACCTTGACCGTCGCGCGCCCAAGATTTTAGAATGCTTGCACACATTTTGCGAGGAGTGCCTGAACACTCTCCATCTCCGCGAGGAGCGTCCATGGCGCATCAGCTGCCCTATATGTCGACACAGGACACCCGTACCGGACTATCGGATACAAAACCTACCCAATAATACCAAGGTAACGGAGGATTTCCCCTTGTACATTGACTCTGATCCTCTGCCTCAGGATGCTTTGCCCCTCTATCCTCCCCGGTTGCACCCCGCACTCGTCGCTCTCAGGCGCGAGGAGGCATCGGGGGCGTCTACGAGCCAAGCTACCCCCTCCACTACCTTGTCCACTGCCACTACCCTTTCCCAGGACTCGGTGCGCTATGGAAGCTGTCAGAGCTGCAAGCGGGTTGCCCTTACTACGGGCTGTGTGTGCGTGATCTTCTCCTTTCTGTCCATGCTGGTTCTGCTCTTCATGGGCCTGATCTTCGTGCACAGTCACAGCAGCCCGCCCTCGCCCGCGGGACCCATCTGTCTGTCGGTGGCCAGCATTCTAGCCATGTTCTCGGTGGTCGTCACGTGGCTGATCTGCTGGTTAAAATATAGACCCGATCACGAGACAGGACGCTCATCTGGAACGAATAGGCGGAACGCCTGATGATGAATATGAAGATGATCATGTTGATAATGTGATGTGTGTGATTTATGTATATACTGCTGTATACTAGCATAATGTACCTCCCTTCCTTTACTTTTTTAGAAATATACATTGTCCAGAATGGCCTTTTAACAGTAGGATATAGCAAACACCATATAAAGGCCTTCACCTGCTCATTGAGCAGTAAGCCTACAGTAAGTAGCCTACCATTTGATAAATGCACTTGTATGCCTACCTATGGTAGGCTCATATGATGATGGGTGACCTTGCCTGAGACCTAGATTAACTGCCTGTTGCTCCCAGACTAGGCTGGTTGAATGCACAGAGTTGAGGACCAGGGTTTGATACCGGTTTCCTGAAAAGTATACACTACCCACTATGCCTCTCACTATCAAAACCTGTCCTTGAGTAGTCACTAATATACACTACATGATAAAAAAAATTGACACCTGCCCGTCAAACATCACATTTCAAAACCATGGGCATTAATATGGAGTTGGTCCCCCTTTACTGCCTCCACTCTACTGGGAAGGCTTTCTCGATGTTGGAACATTGCTGCGGGGACTTGCTTCCATTCAGCCACAAGAGCATTACTGAGGTCGGAACTGATGTTGGGTGATTAGGCCTGGCTCACAGTCGGTGTTCCAAGTCATCCCAAAGCTGTTCGATTAGGTTGAGGTCAGGGCTCTGTGCAGGCTGGTCAAGTTTTTCCACACCAATCTCGACAAACCATTTCTCTATGGACCTCATTTTGTGCACAGGGGCACTGTCATGCTGAAACAGGAAAGGGCCTTCCACAAACTGCTGCCACAACGTTGGAAACACAGAATCGTGTAGAATGTCATTGTATGCTGTAGTGTTAAGATTTCCCTTCACTGGAACTAAGGGGCCCGAACCATGAAAAACAGGCCCAGACCATTATTCCTCCTCCACCAAACTTTACAGTTGGCACTATGCATTGGGGCAGGTAGCATTCTCCTGGCATCCGCCAAACCCAGATTCGTCTGTCGGATTGCCAAATGCTGAAGCGTGATTCATCACTCCAGGGAATGCGTTTCCACTGCTTCAGAGTTTAATGGTGGCGGGTTTTACACCACTCCAGCCAACGCTTGGCATTGCTCATTGTGATCTTAGACTGATCTTGCTCGGCCATGGAAACCCATTTCATGAAGCTCCCGACAAACAGTTATAGTGCTGACTTTGCTTCCAGAGGCCGTTAGGGACTCGGTTGTGAGTGTTGCAACCAAGGACAGATGATTTTTACACGCTAAGCGCTTCAGCACTCGCTGGTCCCGTTCTGTGAGCTTGTGTGTCCTACCACTTTGCGGATGAGCCGTTGTTGTTTCTAGACGCTTCTACGTCACAATAACAGCACTTACAGTTGACCGGGGCAGCTCTAGCAGGGTAGAAATTTGACTAACTGACTTGTTGGAAAGGTGGCATCCTATGACAGTGCCACGTTAAAAGTCACTGAGCTGTTCAGTAAGGCCATTCTACTGTCAATGTTTGTCTATGGAGATTGCATGGCTGTGTGCTCGATTTTATACACCTGTCAGCAACGTGTGTGGCTGAAATAGCCAAATCCACTCATTTGTCCACATACTTTTGTATACATAGTGTATGTAATTGAGAAATCACTAACATAAGACATGTCAATAGCACAGTATCTGCTATACAGTGATTTGACGGTGATGTGAAGATAGGGAGAGGTGTCATTACCGGTATTTAAACTGACATGGTGTTTAGGTTACCAAGAGTAGGTCTAGAGAACAGGTACCTGCTCAATTCCTATTTCAAAAGTTCACCGTTGTAGGCCTACTGTACACTTGTGTACATTTCTCTGGCCTTTATGCTGCCTGTGTCATCGGATCATTATCATCTGCCTGTCAACTGATCATCACCACCATTTTGACAGACAGGAAAGGTGAAAGTAAGGTTCCTTTCCACCATATTTCTTTCAGTCTTGTTATCAATCACTTCAGATCATTGATGAGCTTCTTGAAGAAGGGAGGAGGCATTTCCTCAGTTTTCTAATGAGGCGTTGAAATTCATAACATATTACACAAATTGGATTTGTAACATATCACATGAATTGCAAAATTTGTATGATATCATTCAAATTGCAAAATTCATAACATAATCACACAAAATGGATGAGGTAGTACACAGTTGGATGACGTAGTAGACTGCACAAAAAACGGGGAACCGTTTTGGCTACTGAGCACCACCTTCAAAACTACTGGCTGAAAATATAGTAAAGCTCTGGACTGCGTCTTGAATTGCCATGTGCTTGACATGCTTCCAAAGCAAATGGATTTCTCTAGTCTGTTGCCTGTATGGTCGGTGATCATCAGGGGGCAGATGGAGAGAGTTGCCGTGAGGATGACACAGTTTTTGCCTTGCCTATGGAACTAAGAGACTAAAATGAGAAGGATTGGATTTGTCAATATTAGTCAGTAAACCGGGGGTATTGAAATCAGGGCCTTGGAAGTCTACCGTGCTGCACTGGTTCCGCTATAACCAGGGACTGACTGATTCAGACCAGCACATCATGATGAGTGGACTCTCTGTCCAATCAATGATATAAATCAATCACTTAACTACCATAGACGGATAAATAATCCCAACAGCACTACTTAAAACCACAAGGCTTAGATTTATACAGCCCTGAAGTTATTTAATTTTGTATTTACTTTATACTGTATGTGCTCTGTGTGGAACAGACTCTGTTGTCTCGTGCCTCTTGGGTCCTCATCTTACAGACACGCCTTTAAGGATTCACATAAAAATATGTACATTTGAGAATGTGGGGAATATACAGAGAGTTATATATAAGCACTTACTGCCCTAACACATTTACTTTAACATTGCCTCACAATCAAATATGATTATGGACCTGGCCTCTAAAGATGGCCATGCCTGCTTCAATCAACCTGTCACTCCCCTGTCACTCCCCTGTCAGACTGTCAGTATAACCGTTAGAAGAAGCACTTTCACCCTCTTATTTGACACAAGTATATATATATATATATATATATATATATATATATATATATATATATATATATATATACACTGTATTTTGACTATTATTGTATTCATTAATGATTAATAAAAAAGTGATGTTTTTGAGTTTGTTCATTGTTGTTAAGGTACTAAAATGTATTTGCACAGATAAATGTTACGTATGTGCTGTTTAACACAGTTCAGTAATAAAGAAAACATTACAATGTTTATGTGCAATAATTATTTCTCTTAAAACTTTGAAATTAGATATATTGATGATGGGCATGTCAGCAGACAATACTTAAAGGGATACTTTGGGATTTTTAAAAATGGTATCCACATGTTCATCTCTCTGGGGAAGTAGATAACAGGCCTCATTGCCAAAATCCCGAACTATCCCTTTAAGAACTGCCAGTTAATTGTTGACGTTTGAATTATCATGGATGCAACAAGCCATAGAATAGTCCTTGGCAGAAAAGAGCAGTAACTCACTGCCCACAGACGCCTAGTCTCGGAAATCCCAGACCTAGGGCAACAGAATGCTGGAACATTGGTTACATTGTCGGAGGCAACCCATCTGTCTCGACTAACAGACACCCTCTGGTGATAGATACAACGTAGACTACTAGAGTAGAAAAAAGTTTCCAAAAGGGGTTTTCGGATGGACTCATAGGAGAACCCTTTTTGCTTCCATTTAGAACCATATTGGGTTGCAGTCATTGGTTTCATGTAGAACCCTCTTTGGAAATGGTTCTACATGGAACCCAAAAGGGTTCTTCAAAAGATTCCCCTATGGGGACAGCCGAATAAATCTTGTAGCTTATAGATAGCACCTTTTTTGAATGCATACGGTCATTTTGACACTAATGTCTTCTTGAGTTTAACTGTCTGCAGAGTAAATTAACACTAAAAAATCCTCTCTTCACCCCTCTCCGGGCCCAGGTGTATACTCTAAAGCCATCTGTATGTGAACAATGCATAAGGACTTCAATCAATCAATCAATCAAATGAATTTATAGAACCCTTTTTACATAAGTCGACTTGCCATATCTGTGTTCCTGTTGAAACAGAAACTTCCTTTGCGGTTGGAAAAACGTTATGATTAGGGTTATCAGGGTCAACCCCCTCTCTGCCCAGGATGAGAAGAATACAGCTGCAGGTTCAGGGTCATTACACATTATGTCATATCTTCCACCAACAGGCAATCCACATAGCTTGTAACAACCATGTTTTGAGTAACCTTCTATTCTGCTTGGGTTGGATGGCAGGTAGAGAGATGAGAAAGGCCTTTCCACATAAGCAAGTCAGGTTTTGGGTTGTGGTTCTGAGGCTGAGCCCAGCCCCGGCCATGCACCATTCTATGACCCCTTGTTCCCCCAAGGAAGGAAGGAAGGAAGGAAGGAAGCAAGGAAGGGTGGGAGGGAGGGAGGGAGGGAGGGTGTGTGTTTGGGTGCACTGCTGGGAGATTCACCTTAAGGCAGGTCTTGTGGGCCGGGGAGCCATGGTGAGCTCTGGCTGGGGAAGGGGAGGAAGGGATAGGTTCACCTGGAGGGCACCTCTACCACCACCTCCTGGTTAAGGAGAGAGAGACCTGGAGGATCAGGGGAAGGGAGGGAGTCAACTGAGCTTTATCCATTCATTCATTCTCCCCTTCCCTTGTTCTCCTTCCATTATTATTATATTTTCCATAATTTTCTCAGGGCAATTGAATTGTCTAGGCCTTTATGCAAGGATGAAAATCTGGTAGTATATGCGGCCCTGATCCAGAAGTTTGACAGCCCTGTGTTACAGGATGCGGTGAGAACATCTCAAAAGTTGTGTCATTGCTAAAGCCCCCTCCGTCTCTTACCAACCAACTATTAATTCATGGCTCACATTTTTCTGTTTGATTAAACATAATTTGCTTTCCCATATTTCCACTTGTCAGGGCAAACATGTTTTCACTCATTTAATCATTCGAACATGATCCTTGTGCGTTCAATGGTTGGACACAGAACCATAAATAGCTATCAATATAGCCTTTGGTTGAACATAATTACAACATTCCCAAATTCAAACATTTAGCAGCATTGCAAACCAATTATGTGATAACTCAATATATGGTGTTACTTTATATTTAATTTAAACATTTATATCATGATAAACACTAAAACAGTTAGCGACATAGTTAGGCATATTTTTATAGAACTTCGTTTTATAGCCATCTCGGAGGTTAGTCTTCTAGTTAGCCTACATGCATTACTTAATTCGATTATTGATCTATAGCATTCATTTAAAAAAAATATTGGACAAATAAGTGTTTATAGATTTGACTCTAACTCTGTAGCTAATCTACAACTAATATACTTCTCATCAAGCGAACTGAATGACTGAATTTCATCCCCGGTAATGGATTAGACACGGCGATTCTGTGGTGCTTTCAAGAAGGCGGAGGTATGCATCATCGCTCTCTGTTTTCCTTCGTTCCATTCGTTTTTTTAGGGTACAATATCCAGTTTCAATAAGTACAACGACCCCTGAAATCGTCACGTTAGTACAGTTAAGATGAATGTTTTTCCAGAATGTCCAAGAGGGATGACACTATTAGGTGTAAAGTAAAACATCTTGTCCTTCCACTAAAAGGTGAGTGTCTGGGGTTATGGTAATATCACGTTTGATGTTCTTAAACTAAAATATTTACATTCAGGAAAATTGTCATAATAAAATAACTTGCCAGAAATCATCTTTATGCAGCCCGTCAAAGCCGTCCTTAAACGACATCATCATCAATGTTATAATTATATTATTTACAAGTATGTTCTCACCAGAAACGTCACATTGGCATGTGGCAATATACATTTCATTCATTTCATCCCATCGAATTAATCTGTAAAAATGGTAGATTCAATAAATAGGCTTTTTAGGAAAATATAAAAGCAGTACATCAATGACTATAAATATTTTTTTCAAACACTATTTCACAATTTCCCGTGTTCAAATAGGCTATTTAAATGTCAATGGAATTGACAAAAATAACATTCATTTTATTGAATTGGCTTCCTCCTAATGGTTCAATGAATGACAATAATCTGCTCCTTAGCACGTGAAAGGACCCTCGTTTTCCCTACCCATTTTCTCTACCGCAGGCAACTATTGTCCACGCGCGTTCTAACAGAAAGACAACATTTAAGTTGTATTTTCAAAGGTACAAAATAGACTAATGTTAATTGACTAAATCTAAAGCCAGGGGGATACATATTTTCTGCGTAAATAAGAGAAGTCTGAAACGTTCGATATCTCTGCTGTGCTCTCTTTTCTCGTAGGTGACCTCACGGGGTTGGAGAGGTGGAGGTAAAGACAAAAGACGTGGAACATCAGGTGCGTCTGATCCTTCCAACTTGTTGCTGTTGTCTTAAGGTGCGTAATGTGGATTGTGAATTCGTTCAAATACCATTACAATGGCATACATTTCAGAATAACATTTTGTCATCAGAAAAAACGAAACAATCCTCAAAAGAGGGAAAAGAGCATGGAGAGGGAGTAGCATGTCTTCAACATCAATTTGGTCAAACCTATTCTGTAGTTGCTATTAGCAAGGCTACTGGCGCTAGCAGCAAGCATAGGCATGTCTGTGTTATTGGTATTATGTAATGTAGGCTATCACGGAGGCCCTAATAAAAGTCTATTTAGCCTGTACATGTGCATATGCCCTCAGGTCCCGCGTCAAAAGTTCAGCTGTTGCCACGATGAGCGAGATAATACAGTTATAGTGCACCTCGGCCCCTGGATGGGTAACGACCTCTGTGCTTCTGTGCATGACATATGCGCCCCACGCGCAAGCACCACTTTATGGAGAGAATAACATGTCAAATGGGGTGAAAATGAGTGGTATTTGGGACGACACACAAAGAAAATCAAATGCTTACAAAACAATCAATTATAGGCCTACATTATTAACCAACTCCACGAAGAGAGTATTTACAGTATATACACTGAACAAAAATATAAACACAACATGTAGTGTTAGTCTGAAATAAAAAAAGCCCTGAAATGTTCCATATGCACAAAAAGCTTATTTCTCTCAAATTTAGTGCACACATTTGTTAATATCTCTGTTAGTGAGCATTCCTCCATTGCCAAGATAATCCATCCACCTGACAGGTGTGGCATATCAAGCTTGGTCATTACACAGGTGCACCTTGTGCGGGGACAATAAAGGCCACTTTAAAATGTGCAGTTTGTCACAACACAATGCCACAGAAGTTTTGAGGGAGTGTGCAGTTGCCATGCTGACTGCAGGAATGTCCACCAGAGCTGTTCCTAGAGAATTGAATGTTAATTTTTCTACCAACGTTGTTTTAGAGAATTTGGCAGTACTGTAATAAAGCTCTTTTATGGGGAAAAACTCCTTCTGAGTGGGTGGGCCTGGCTCCCCAGTGGCTGGGCCTGGCTCCCCAGGCCCACTCATGGCTGCGCCCCTGCCAAGTCCTGTAAAATACATAGATTAGGGCCAAATTGATTTATTTCAATTGACTGATTTCCTGATATGAACTGTAACTCAGTAAAATCTTTTAAATTGTTCCATGTTGCATTTCTATTTTTGTTCGGTATATATACAAAAGTATGTTGACACCCCTTCAAATAAGTGGATTCAGCTATTTCAGCCACACCCATAGCTGACAGGTGTATAAAATGTAGCACACAGCCATGCAATCTCCACAGTAAGACATTGGCAGTAGAATGGTCTTGCTGAAGAGCTCAGTGACTTGCAACGTGGCACCGTCATAGGATGCCACCTTTCCGACATATCAGTTCGTCAAATTTCTACCCTGCTAGAACCTCCCCGGGCAACTGTAAGTGCTGTTATTGTGAAGTGGAAACGTCTAGGAGCAACAACGGCTCAGCCCAAAAGTAGACCACAAAAGCTCACGGAATGGAACCGGCGAGTGCTGAAGCGCTTAACGTGTAAAAATTGCCTGTCCTTAGCTGCAACACTCACTACCAAGTTCAAAACTGCCTCTGGAAGCAACGTCAGCACAAAAACCTTTTGTTGGAAGCTTAATGAAATAGGTTTCCATGGCCGAGCAAGCCTAAGTTCACTATGCACAATGCCAAGCATCGGCTGGAGTGGTGTTAAGCTCGCCGCCATTGGACTCTGGAGTAGTAGAAATGCATTCAATTGCTCCAGAGCGATGATTCACGCTTCACCATCTGTCATCCGACGGAGGAATCTGGGTTTGGTGGATGCCAGGACAATGCTACCTGCCTGAATGCATAGTGTCAACTGTGTAGTTTGGTGGAGGAGGAATAATAGTCTGGGGCTGTTTTTCATGGTTCAGGCCCCTTAGTTCCAGTGAAGGGAAATCTTAACACTACAGCATGCAATGACAATCTAGACAATTCTGTGTTTTCAACTTTGTGGCATCAGTTTGAGGAAGGCCCTTTCCTGTTTCAACATGAGATTGGTGTGGAATAACTTGACTGGCCTGCACAGAACCCTGACCTCAACCCCATCAAACATCTTTGGGATGAATTGGAACGCCGACTGTGAGCTAGGCCTAATCGCCCAACATCCATACCCGACCTCACTGATGCTCTTGTGGCTAAAAGGAGCAATGTTCCAACATCTAGTGGAAAAACTTCCCAGAAGAGTGGAAGCTGTCATAGCAGCAAAGGGGGGACCAACTCCATATTAATGCCCATGATTTTGGAATGAGATGTTCGACGAGCAGGTGTCCACATACTTATGGTCATGTAGTGTATGTAGGGTTTAAATGGTATGTGTATGTTACATATTGAATTTGAAAATATCAGCCAAAAATAAACAAAGGCCATGTGATTATTATATGACAAAAAAAAATACAGTTTACTACAAAATCATCCAAATACCTTTACCATTGAAAAGTGATTGGATCATTACTCTATATACTGTTGGGACTCAAAAAATTAAATCTAAAAGCAAACATGCAGCTAACCAAGTAAAAATGAGCTCCTTTAAATGGACAGTGGAGGAAAGTGGGGTTTTGTCTGAATTCAAAGGTGGGGAATGAACCTCTGCTCCTTTGATTGATAAGGAAGCTCTAAAGAGCATGGCTGCTTTCACTTCTTCTACGATGCCCTGCACTGCAGCCAAACATTCAAAGGAAAACAGGCTATGTGCACACTGCCCACAAAATGAGGTGAAAACTCTACACTTCCTAACCTCCTGCCAAATGTATGACCTTATTAGAGACACATATTTCCCTCTGATTACACAGACCCACAAAGAATTTGAAAACATTTCCAATTTTAATAAACTCTCAAATCTATTGGGTGAAATACCACAGTGGGCCATCATAGCAGCAAGAGTTGTGACCTGTTACCACAAGAAAAGGGCAACCAGTGAAGAACTCTCTGTATACACCATTGTAAATACACCCCATATTTATGTTTATTTATTTTCCCTTTTGTACTATTTGTACATCATTATAATGCTAGACATAGACATAATGACATTTTATTAAATATCTATTCCTTTGAAGCTCTTGTGATTGTAATGTTTACTGTACATTTTTTACTGTTTATTTCACTTTTGTTTGTTATATTTCACTTGCTTTGGCAATGTAAACATATGTTTTCTATGCCAATAAAGCCCTTTGAATTGAATTGAAGAAGAAAGAGAGAGAGAGAGAAAGAGAGGGACTGCAATGCCCCTTCCTTGTGAGATTGCCTATAGGGATACTACGTGTCTTTAAAACGTGCAAGGCAACTGAAAATAAATGCCCAACAACACAATAGTTACGTCTGTCAGCAGAGCAGACGTTATTTACCGCTCTCCTGGCGTCGTACCCTGCTGGGGCGCGAGTCCCAGTTAGATGGCTCTCCTATTGGCAGTGCGCAATCTAAAAGCGACAATAAATTCCTCGAGGTGCACTAACTTTTGCAGCATTTGTGTTATCTTCAGGCCATAGAGTGAGAACAAATGGATGCATGGGCCCTACGAAAAAATACCTTCAATTAAACACTGTTGTATGTTGAGTGACTAATCAAAACGGCAACATTTAAAAACTACACGTATCTGTAAATGTAATCGAACTTATGACCTGAGTTGATGTCACATCTGTCAAGAAGATGATTAAAGACGCTTCCTCAGTCCTGTCCCAAGCAACGCCCCTGACAACAACTCTGAGGAAGAAAGTTTCCTGCACCGTAAGCCAATCATTACGCACGCCCAAGAGCCGGTCTCCCTTCTCTAAACCAATCACAGAGCCTGGATCACTGATGGGAAAGAAGCGCAGCACAACTAATAACTGTTCCTCTGGGTTTTGACCATCTTCCCTCACACTGAACGTCTGTCAACAACAGCGACGACAACATCACTTGCATGATTATTGATGACATCGCAGATTCCCTCACGTATCCCAGTGCCTCTCGACTGGTGAAAGATCAACGCATAGGCGCACTCTTCAGAAGTCTACCTCAAGTTTTCCTGATTTGGTAACTTGGGCTCTTTTCTTCGGGAGGCGGGAGTGTTTTTTTATCTCCCTGAATGCTGGTTCCTGTCTAGTCCAGTGGCTACCCTATCAAGACTAACCTTCCACGAATTGGAATACAGGGCATTTTTACTCATAATTTCTCCCAGTGGTCAAGCTCCATCGTCGGAAGCTCCCTGTTCTCCTCTCTGGCGGGAGGTTAGTTGAAGGCGTAGGGTTGTGGAGGTATGACTGCGTTGGCAGGGGCAATACCAAGGATGATGCGCCCCATGCTGGCTCAGAACTATCCACACAGTGGCTTCCCACTGGAAGGTAAAATCAAAAGTCGAAACAACTTTTTGAGCACTGCTTGTGGGAAGATTTGGGCTTCGATGCGTAATAATTAAGGAGTGATTATTAATATAGGATATTCTGTAGCCTTAACCCCCACCCCCCTAAACATAAACTTGGTCATATCCAATTGTAAAAACATTTTTTTTATAAAACTTTGGGATTGACACGCAAAATTGAGAAGTAACACAATTACAATGTAATGTTGTTTTCATGTTTTATTTTTAAAAGTAATTTTCATTTCGGTTATTGGATGCAAAGTGGATTGAACGGTTATCGTCATCTTTATCATATGTTTTTTTGTAATCATTATTGACACCTTTTTATATTTATCTATTTGTTTGCAGTGGACTATTATTTAAAGTATTAATTTAATTATTTCTTAATCTCTGAAAACAAGTAATTAGTTTATTTACAGAAGAGGGTCATGTAAATAGACGATACACCTCGCTATTTTAAATCATAAGATACAGTATAATTACTTAAAGCAACTTTTAAGGACTTTCATTGTTACCAAACTTTTCATTTTAAACTACTTTTATTTTTTATTAGGCTATTATGTAAAAAAACAAACATTTTTTAAAACATTATTTGTAGTAGCCTTGTGGTGTTATTAGTAGTCTATTATGGAAAACAATGTTAGTTGTTGTAGGCCTATAGTTTATAATCATGAAGCCTTCTGGTGACCATTTTGTGTTTTCTTTTACTCAGTCTCAACCCCGTTAGGCCAAGGTAGAATGAACCAGCTCGGGGGAGTTTTCATAAATGGCAGACCTTTGCCCAACCATATCCGCCATAAGATCGTCGAAATGGCCCACCATGGCGTCAGGCCATGCGTAATCTCCCGTCAGCTACGCGTCTCTCACGGTTGCGTTTCCAAAATCCTCTGCCGGTACCAGGAGACCGGCTCCATCCGACCCGGGGCCATCGGGGGAAGCAAACCCAAGGTGAGGGAGCACGAGCAGAAATTGTTGGGTTTTGTATTGTCATGCATTTTATTATTCTCTTAAAACTGTTTTCTCGAGGTATGACATATTGGGTTAAAATTTAACAAGCTACAGGTTGGGAAAGCATGTAAGAGGCCTATATTGTGTTGCTGAGTGTAAGTAGACAGTGTAAGTAGATATGAGCTGTTTATTATGCTTTAATTAATTAACGATGATATGGTTTCTTTAGCAGGGGACGACACCTGATGTTGAGAAGAGAATAGAGGAGTACAAGCGTGACAACCCGGGTATGTTTAGCTGGGAGATTCGGGATAAATTACTGATGGATGGGATATGTGACCGGAACACCGTTCCATCAGGTAAAAGGAAACATCTGCATTCTGTCATAATTGCTGCCCATTTAAATGGGCGCAATCTTCACCTGCAGCCATAGATTGTTCATCATCATCATGGTCATCATCATCACCGTCTTATTTATGATAATGGAACTAATGTATTTTCTTTCTCAATAACCACATTTTACCACAATAATAAACCGTTTACTCTCTGAAAACAAAAACGTTAACACCTGCTGAAAATTATGGCTGGGGAAAATAATAAATGCTATAATGTAACTGCCAAATTAATTTTAAGTTAAGATAAAATCATAAAAAAATATTGCAAAGTCAATCGATTTTTTTAATGGTGCATATGTTGATATCAAGTTAGATTTATTTGATGCTTTATCACGGTAGAGTAGAAGAACAAATGAAAGCAAGTGAATGCAGATTGTTAAATTTGTATTTAGACATTTGTAGTTGATTATTTATTAATCAGTGCTCTGTAATTTCTTATACCACAGTGAGCTCTATCAGTCGCATCATGAGGAGTAAATTCGGAGGGAAGGGAGATGACGATGATGATGAAGATGAAATCGAGAAAAAGGAATTAGAAGAACATGAACGGCGGGCCAAACACAGCATCGAGGGCATCTTAGGAGACCGATGTGAGTGCAATCATAAATACATTATACATTTTCTCTCTTCTATAGGCAACTTGCGTGAGGCAGTTACTTGTTGCCCTTCATACACAGAACTAAATGCTTCTGTGCACTTTCATGTCCTTTGAAACGGTGAGGAAACTTCTCCTTTATTCAAAACTAAACAAAGATGGACAGAAAAAGGTTTTCATCTTGTTTTGTGTATACTTCTTGGTTTTCTGACTCGGTGTTATAGGCTTGGCCTACATTTTCACAATGGGAGTCACCACTCCTTACGGATTGCCATTCATTTTTAGACTGTGAGGTAGATAGGCCTCGTCTGTCTTTAACTCTAAAACTGTTGTTGTTTCCGATGAAGTGAAAGCACAAGGAGAGTGTCTTCCTTTGTCAACAGTCATAAAGTGCACTGGATTGTTTTGAATTCTTACAGACCATATCTCTCCTGCTAATGCTTGTCCCATGGGGCGTTATGATAATTCAAACAGCAGGTGATAACTTTTGTGGTAAAGGGAGGATTGCCCCTTTGTTTGTTTGTTTCTCTGTGTGTGTGTGTGTGTGTGTGTGTGTGTGTGTGTGTGTGTGTGTGTGTGTGTGTGTGTGTGTGTGTGTGTGTGTGTGAGAGAGGGAAAGATAATTAAAATGTTAATTAAGGGAACGAATGTGTAACCAAGGGTGCTTGCACGAAGTGGGCAACCCACCCACACGATATTTGTCTGTGCATATTCTACTTCTGCTACATATTTGTATTTAATTGTTCATGGTAGGACATTTCACTTATATATAGGCTAGCCTTTACCTTGTAGGTTTATTGTAGGTATATGCCTACTGTTTTATAATGTCTTTATCAGGCTAATAACATTGTTATTAGGCCTATACATGCATTTTAATCGAGATGCACATAGCCCCGTTGTAATGTTTGAGGAAATACCCCTTATCAAAAGTATATCAAAAAGAACCAAACACTTTTTCAACCCCTAATTGCCAAGATGTATTTTAAACAAAGAAATCTCATAACATCCCATTTTACGTTTCCTACAATTTATAATGAACGAATTCGCAGTCCTATTCCATCTCAACGCAGCTGCTCTTTCTCTACTGTAAATGCAGGCACAGTAAAATAAATTATAGAAAAAGACAGGGAGTTGGAGGAGACAAAACGTCCCAAATGAGTTGATCAAACATTTGTATAACAGTTCCATCCCTCACAAAGCCAGGTCTCGAGCACACAATCGGACATTTGAGGATGAACTTGGGAGACAAAGGCGCGAGAGTCCATTGAGATTTACGCTTCGGTTACGCGTGGACAAAGCCTGGCTTCGCAGCAGCTTGGTCGCCATAAAAGAAGGCAACCTGTTTATAATTCAGTCAGAAAGGGAGAAGGAGCTTTGCAACAAAAGGCAGAGAAAATACATTATGAGACCGCAATGAAGGATGAATTATTCAGGTCCGCCAATAGCCGCTGCTCGGGCTAGGTCTAGAGACTGTTCACCGTGGAGAAATGGCCGTTTTCACCTACAAAATGTTTCTTTTGGAGTCTTTTTAGGTCGTCTAAAGAAGCCGACTGCCATTCAGAACCTCTCAAGCCCTCTTTCACACATACACACACGCACACACACACACACACACACACACACACACACACACACACACACACACACACACACACACACACACACACACACACACACACACACACACACACACACACACACACACACACACACACACACACACACACACACACACACACACACACACACCTATAGTGTATAGGCCTAACTGGTATTTAAACAAAATACTTAGAAATCAGCTTAATACGCTTATTTAATGGCGAGGTGAATTAAACTTCTTGATAATGTGTTACTTTTAATTTTGGACATACAGAACATTGCGGACATAATGGTTTACGAAAATACTAACTTTTTGTGTATTATGTGCACTCAGATTATACATTTTGTGCACACACAAATTTTACACAATGTTTAAAAGTTATAGTTTTTTTGTTGATGCTTCGGGTTCATGCTTTCAACACTTTTATATTAGCCTTTTAGTTAATGTCACTTAATAATTATTTAGGCATGTTACAAATTCCAATGCCACAAGATAAGAAATTATAGTTTCTGTGTAGCAGGCTCATATCAACGGCTTTGACCAAATATTATATCTCATAAAATGACAAATATTTTCCTAAATATATGCATAGGCTACTTTATGGTTATTAATAATTTAATTCATAGGCCTAATATATAAATATATATTTTTTATTTTACAAGTACAAATTGTGGCACAATATATTTTCTTACCAATATAGGCCTGATGATATACATGTACAATTGGCTAGTTACATGTCCCTCTGCATGGTCTATTATTAAGTCTTTGATGCCCTATTCTTTCCCTTTTAAACATTAATAATGTCTTCTAAATGAGTTGATATTGTGCTATGTCACATTTAATGATCGAGGGAGTGTATTAAGGACTCCTTTGGTGAATGGGGACCAATGTTCTCCCCCGAGAGGCGCTTGGCCTCGAGCGGCGGTCACAATGGAACTCGCCACTCGTCATGCGCACTGCTGCAATCCTCACCCATCATGCTCTCACCCCCTTGCGTTCTCAAAATCTCTTCAAGCGGATTAAATTGAGCCTTTTATTTCATTTTACTTTCATCCAGAGAGCGAACCCGCCCCTCTCCCTCGGTTTCCTTCTCTTTCTCTCCATGCCTGCGGCGCACATTCGTTTAATATCTATGGTTCATCTTCAGGAGTGCAACCGCTAACAAAAGGAAGTCAGTTTGTTGTAGAAAGGTCCCTAAAATTAAATTATCCGTTAAATCATTGACCCATCTGATATTTGTCTTTATATGGTTGCCAATACATGTCACATTGTTTTATTAATTCCAAAATGAAGGGTATAAATTAATATTAATATGTCTAAAATAGTATCCGTTCCCTTAGAAAGGTTGTGCTGTGTCCAAATGCTCATTCGGGCTCGCTTTACCTCAGTCGGTTTACTATCATATTTCCATTCGTATCGGTCAAGTGTACATTTTACCCTAAGGGCTAACTAAAAATGTGAATGACCTTTGCCACGACAATGCTTTGACTTGAAACGGGCACAGTTGATTTTTGCACTAACATCAGATAACTCAAACTAATGCATGGTTTATGCTATTATGCGTCGGTAATTAGAGTTGAAATGAGTGCACGCTTCAAATTGGTTGGTGTTTGGTCCTGAGGACTAAGCTATTGTGGCGCTCTAGAGATTGCCTTGTATGGGTAGAGTGACGCCAGTAACGTCAAATCTCGACTTTTTTTTAACGATGTGTAGTTTTTTTGAGACCTGTGGCGTCCACTATTTTCGTGCGTTTTTTTCTGTCTGGTCTCATTTGGAATGCTGTTTTTACAGCCGCAATTACAATCTGAAAATTACTTTTTTTATTTTTTTATTTTTTTACAGCTAAACGGGTCAAACATTGATGAAGTCGATGTTTGTTGAGACCATTGTTGTGCGAGGGCCGTTCAGAATTCATTGACGTTTCTCTTAAGCATCCACTTCAACGGTGGCTTGTTTGGATTTATTTGTCTGTGGAAAAAGACAACTGAAATTATTTCGGAAATTTCAAGCTCGCTCAATTGCAGCCTCGTGCACCACATTGCCTAAAATGATGCGCAAGTATATCATCACGTGCCAACTGTGTTTGGAATAAAGTCTGGTGCAGTTGGTTAAGTGGACAGTAGGGCAGGCTATCTTTCTCAATTCATGTATCAGCGAAAATACTTTCAACTTAGAATTACAATAGTTGAATACATTATGCCACTCTTTAGAAAATATCTTTCCAAATGTCCAGTCAGTGCTCCAGTCTCACTAAATGCCTCCTGTGCATATTTGCTATTTTGGCACAGTTCCTACATAACCATTAGCAGGGGGTTCAATATAGTAGTTTCTCTGCCTTCCAGAATCTAAAAGGCTAACATTGAGTTAATTAACCCTAGAAATGGAGCTAATGATTGATAATGTACAAGAGGCCCTCCCCTCTCTCATATTTCCAGTGTATCTTCTTAACCTTACTTGGCTAATTAAAATGACCCTGAATAACACTGATGATACATACAGAGAAGCCTTGTTGGCCCAGCACATTTCCATTTAATCTCGGACACACACAAAATTCCCCATCTGAAAGACAAACAGTCAAAGGGGATAACTTTATTTTGTGAAAGGGACTCCTGGAAAGGGCTAATTGAATAAGTCTGGGATCTTTGAAAACCTGCCATGGTGAGCGCAGTCATCGTGTCATAATTAGGTTTATTGAGGCACATTCCGCCAATCTGCTGCCATTCTCCCAGCCTCATTGTGCCCAGAGCCAGGCCAATGGCTGCAGGACAAAAGGGAATCAAGAGCTGACAATACATGAAAGGGCCAAAAGATTTAGCTGCTTTTGTAACAGAAACTGAGCAGGACTTTTGTTTGTGTAAATAAAGTTGACGAACTGCCCGCTACTCAGGCTGGAGCATCTATACAATTTGATATGTGGGCACATACTGGATTAGTGCCAGGAGGAGAGAGGAGGAGAGAGGAGGAGAGGGAGAGAGGCGGAGAGGAGGAGAGGGAGAGAGGAGGAGAGGGAGAGAGGAGGAGAGGGAGAGAGGAGGAGAGGGAGAGACGATGAGAGGGAGAGAGGAGGAGAGAGAGGAGAGGGAGAGGGGAGGAGAGAGGCGGAGAGGGAGGAGGGAGAGGGGAGAGGGGAGAGGAGAGGCGGAGAGGAGAGGAGAGGAGGAGAGAGGGAGAGAGGAGGAGAGGGAGAGAGGAGGAGAGGGAGAGAGGAGGAGAGGGAGAGAGAGGAGAGAGAGGAGAGAGAGGGAGAGAGGAGGAGAGGGAGAGAGGAGGAGAGGAAGAGAGGGAGAGAGGAGGAGAGGGAGAGACAATGAGAGGGAGAGAGGAGAGAGGGGAGAGAGGAGGAGAGGGAGAGACGATGAGAGAGAGGAGGAGAGGGAGAGAGGAGGAGAGGGAGAGAGGAGGAGAGGGAGAGAGGAGGAGAGGGAGAGAGGGAGAGGCGGAGAGGAGGAGAGGGGAGAGGAGGAGAGGGGAGAGACGATGAGAGGGAGAGAGGAGGAGAGGGAGAGGAGGAGGAGAGGGAGAGAGGAGGAGAGGGAGAGAGGAAGAGAGGGAGAGAGGAGGAGAGGGAGAGAGGAGGAAAGGGAGAGAGGAAGAGAGGCGGAGAGGAGGAGAGGGAGAGAGGAAGAGAGGCAGAGAGGAGGAGAGGGAGAGAGGAGGAGAGGGAGAGAGGAGGAGAGGGAGAGACGATGAGTGGGAGAGAAGAGGAGAGGGAGAGAGGAGGAGAGGGAGAGAGGAGGAGAGGGAGAGAGGAGGAGAGGGAGAGAGGAAGAGAGGTGGAGAGGAGGAGAGGGAGAGAGGAGGAGAGGGAGAGATGATGAGAGGGAGAGAGGAGGAGAGGTAGAGAGGAGGAGAGGGAGAGAGGAGGAGAGGGAGAGAGGAAGAGAGGGAGAGAGGAGGAGAGGGAGAGAGGAGGAAGGGAGAGAGGAAGAGAGGCGGAGAGGAGGAGAGGGAGAGAGGAAGAGAGGCAGAGAGGAGGAGAGGGAGAGAAGAGGAGAGGGAGAGAGGAGGAGAGGGAGAGACGATGAGAGGGAGAGAGGAGGAGAGGGAGAGAGGAGGAGAGGGAGAGAGGAAGAGAGGCGGAGAGGAGGAGAGGGAGAGAGGAAGAGAGGGAGAGAGGAGGAGAGGGAGAGAGGAGGAGAGGGAGAGAGGAGGAGAGGGAGAGGGAGAGAAGATGAGATGGAGAGAGGAGGAGAGGGAGAGAGGAGGAGAGGGAGAGACGATGAGAGGGAGAGAGGAGGAGAGGGAGAGAGGAGGAGAGGGAGAGAGGAGGAGGTGGAGAGACGATGAGAGGGAGAGGAAGAGAGGCAGAGAGGAGGAGAGGGAGAGAGGAAGAGAGGGAGAGGAGGAGAGGGAGAGAGGAGGAGAGGGAGAGACGATGAGAGGGAGAGAGGAGGAGAGGGAGAGAGGAGGAGAGGGATCAGGGGGGGGTGCTGGAAAGAGAGTGAATGGAGAAGAGAGAAGGGAGAGGGGGGTAAAATAAAATTGTTTGAGAGAGTATTAGGGGCTAGGTTTGTGTATTTAGTCTGTGAGTCTTTGCAGATTTATGTTCTGCATGGCTTCTGATGTTGGATATGTGATGTTCATCATTGTCTTACAGTGGCACTGGAAGAGGATTTACTAAGAGGCATTGAAGTTAGAAACACAATACACACTATACTGTAGCATAGATCCATGGTCAAGTTCCCATATTTTTGAATGAAAGTTTGAGTTGTATGTGCAGTTAGGGAACAGAACAATGAGACTATAGGGAAACTCAGTAAGATGACTTGATGGATTCCATTCATGGCACATTCCATGTATACTCTTAAATAGACTTCACACTTTAGTTCTTCTCTGTGATTTTCACCTTGTAAACAAGATCTCACAATTAAAATATCCAGCAGCAGATGATTCATACCAAGGGTGCAGTACCAGTCAAGAGTTTGGACACAACTACTCCTTCCGGGGGTTTTATTTATTTTTTTAAACTATTTTCTACATTGTAGAATAATAGTGAAGACATCAACACTATGAAATAACACATATGGAATCATTTAGTAGCCGAAAAAGTGTTAAACAAATATATTTCAATTTACAAGTGTGCCTTGTTAAAAGATAAATTGTGGAATTTCTTTCCTTCTTAATGCCAATCAATTGTGTTGTGACAAGGCAGATATAGGATATACAGAAGATAACCCTATTTGGTAAAAGACCAAGTCCATATTATGTCAAGAACAGCTCAAATAAACAAAGAGAAACGACAGTCCATCATTACTTTAATACATGAAGGTCAGTCAATCTGGAAAATTTCAAGAACTTTGAACATTTCTTCAAGTGCAGTCGCAAAATCCATCAAGCACTATGATGAAACTGGCTCTCATGAGGACCGCCACAGGAAAGGAAGACCCAGGGTTATCTCTGCTGTAGAGGATAAGTTCATTATAGAGTTAACTGCACCTCAGATTGCAGCCCAAATAAATGCTTCAAAGAGTTCAAGTAACAGACACATCTCAACATCCACTGTTCAGAGGAGACTGCGTGAATCAGGCCTTCATGGTCAAATTGCTGCAACAAAACCACTACTAAGGACACCAATAGGAAGAGACTTGCGTGGGCCAAGAAACATGAGCAATGGACATTAGACCGGTGGAAATCTGTCCTTTGGTCTGATGACTCCAAATTTGAGATTTTTGGTTCCAACTGCAGTGTCTTTGTGAGACTCCAAATAAGTGAACGGATGATTGCCGCATGTATTTTTTTAACCTTTATTTAACCATTCAAGTCAGTTATTAAAAACACATTCTTATTTTCAATGACGGCCTGGGAACAGTGGGTTAACTGCCTGTTCAGGGGCAGAACGACAGATTTGTACCTTGTCCGCTCGGTGGTTTGAACTCGCAACCTTCTGGTTACTAGTCTAATGCTCTAACCACTAGGCTACCCTGCCGCCCCATGTATGGTTCACACTGTGAAGTATGGAGGAGGAGGTGTGATGATGTGGGGATGGTGTGCTGGTGACACTGTCTGTGATTTATTTAGAATTCAAGGTACACTTAACCAGCATGGTTACCACAGCGATATGCCATCCCACCTGGTTTGTGCTTAGTGGGTCTATCATTTGTTTTTCAAGAGGACAATGATATAAAACACACCTCCAGCCTGTGTAAGGGCTATTTGACCAAGAAGGAGAGTGACAATCACCGACCTCAACCCAATTGAGATGGTATAAGATGAGTTGGACAACAAGTGTTCAGCAAGTGCTCAGCATATGTGGGAACTCCTTCAAGACTGCTGGAAAAGCATTCCTTACAAAGCTGGTTGAGAGAATGCCTAGAGTGTGCAAAGCTGTTGTCAAGGCAAAGGGTGGCTACTTTGAGGAATCTAAAATATATTTGATTTGTATAACACTTTTTTGGTTACTACATGATTCCATATGTGTTATTTCATAGTTTTGATGTCTTCACTATTATTCTACATTGTAGAAAATAGTAAAAATAAAGAAAAAACCTTGAATGAGTAGGTGTGTCCAAACTTTTGACTGGTACTGTTTTTATCCAGTCAGATAAACACTCCAAACAGTCTACCCGACCACTTGGAGGCGTCCACATGGTCCTAAAGCACACCATTGCCTCATTTAGTATCACATTCCAATGATAAACCTGAGGGCAGAAAAATGCAATTTCAGAATGTGTGTGGGGTGGGGTGGGGTGGGGGGGGTATGTCCCCCCATCCCCAGTGAAAGTTGCGCCCCTGATTCATACATTCATGAAGGTGGCTCATTAAAGACAGTTATAGAACACATGACAACCTTGACATCTTCGGTTCTTACATCTTGTGTTCTATACGATAGTCATTTCTGGCACTTTAACGGTTGTTGCTATGCTCTCTAGCAACGATCATTTACATTTACATTTACATTTAAGTCATTTAGCAGACGCACTTATCAAAGTAGGGTGAAGAAACTATATGGACGTACAATATGTGAGTGTGTTTGGAACATTAAAATTATTTGAGTGTTGAGTGCTTGTTGATTGTTTGTTGTTATAAAGCTTAGAGCTTCAGAGAAACAGAGTTGGACTGGGTCTATATAGAGCGAGACTGCATCTATATAGAGCTAGACTGGGTCTATATGGAGCTAGACTGAGGTGATATAGAGTTAGACTGAGGTTGTATAGAATTAGACTCAGACTATACAAAGCTAGACTGAGGTTATGTAGAGTCACACTCAGACTATACAAAGTTAAACTGAGGCTATATAGAGCAAAATGGCGACTGCCCTAAATAACATGACTATCCGAAGACTGATATTCCCTGTCAGTCTGAGGAATGTGTCACTCAGTGTGTCCCTGGGCACGAGGGCACAGGGGGCAAGGCGGAGCACCAAATCACTCTCACTAACCCTTGCCTCGGGCTCTCTCTGTTCTTCTCCTCCTCTCCTCTCCTCTCCTCCCCTGCTCCTCCGCCCGCATAATTTTTTTATAATGCCGTGCATGATGACAATCCAAGCATAAAAACATAGTTATCTGCAGATGAATGGGGGCTCTATGCTTCATTAAAGCCTCTTTCTCCTTTCACACCCCTATTGTGACCCTCTGATATCAATTCAAAGGGCAATTAATGAATGCAGGCCAACTTTGAAGTGGGGGTGATTGGAGAAGGGGTTCGGGGCTCGGGGCTTCCTCCTTCAGCCCCTTCAACTTCTCGCACACCCCCTTCACCCGTGATGGACTTGCCACATTCAGCCGAGTGCTCCAAAAGACGGTTTGAAGTGAGTGAAAGAGTGAAAGGCCTGCGAAGGTCAAGGAGAATGGCTGCCATAGAATATGGCCTCTCTTTATCTAATGGAAGTATCCACCAAACACAACGGCTAGAGAAAAAGAGAGAGAGAAGGAAGGGGGTGAGAGGTTGTTTTTACAAGTGTGTGTGAGTGTGTGTGCATGTGCAGAGGAGCAATTGGGGGTGTCAAAGCTATGGAATGCAGGGCAAAGGCAACTGAATGCAGTGGTTGAATAAGGAAAGGCAGACAGGGAGTTGTTAGTCACTTGACTGAGGTAAGGGATATAAGGTTCTGGACAGGGCAGGAGAAGGGAAAGGGATATAAGGCTCTGGACAGGGCAGGAGAAGGGATATAAGGCTCTGGACAGGGCAGGGGAAGGGAAAGGGATATAAGGCTCTGGACAGGGCAGGAGAAGGGGAAGGTATATAAGGCTCTGGACAGGGCAGGAGAAGGGAAGGGATATAAGGCTCTGGACAGGGCAGGAGAAGGGAAAGGGATGTAAGGCTCTGGACAGGGCAGGAGAAGGGAAAGGGATATAAGGCTCTGGACAGGGCAGGAGGGCAGGAAGGGGATATAAGGCTCTGGACAGGGCAGGGAAGGGATATAAGGCTCTGGACAGGGCAGGATATAAGGCTCTGGACAGGGCAGGAGAAGGGGGGAAGGAGAAGGGGAAGGGATATAAGGCTCTGGACAGGGCAGGAGAAGGAAGGATATAAGGGACAGGGCAGGAGAAGGGGAAGGTATATAAGGCTCTGGAAGGGCAGGAGAAGGGGGATATAAGGCTCTGGACAGGGCAGGAGAAGGGGAAGGTATATAAGGCTCTGGACAGGGCAGGAGAAGGGAAAGGGATATAAGGCTCTGGACAGGGCAGGAGAAGGGATATAAGGCTCTGGACAGGGCAGGGGAAGGGATATACGGCTCTGGACAGGGCAGGGGAAGGGAAATGGATATAAGGCTCTGGACAGGGCAGGAGAAGGGAAAGGGATATAAGGCTCTGGACAGGGCAGGAGAAGGGATATAAGGCTCTGGACAGGGCAGGGGAAGGGATATAAGGCTCTGGACAGGGCAGGGGAAGGGATATACGGCTCTGGACAGGGCAGGGGAAGGGATATAAGGCTCTGGACAGGGCAGGAGAAGGGATATAAGGCTCTGGACAGGGCAGGGGAAGGGATATACGGCTCTGGACAGGGCAGGGGAAGGGATATAAGGCTCTGGACAGGGCAGGAGAAGGGAAAGGGATATAAGGCTCTGGACAGGGCAGGAGAAGGGATATAAGGCTCTGGACAGGGCAGGAGAAGGGATATAAGGCTCTGGACAGGGCAGGAGAAGGGAAAGGGATATAAGGCTCTGGACAGGGCAGGAGAAGGGATATAAGGCTCTGGACAGGGCAGGAGAAGGAAAGAAAGGGATATAAGGCTCTGGACAGGGCAGGAGAAGGGATATAATGGATATAAGGCTCTGGACAGGGCAGGAGAAGGGAAAGGGATATAAGGCTCTGGACAGGGCAGGGAAGGGGAAGGGATATAAGGCTCTGGACAGGGCAGGAGAAGGGATATAAGGCTCTGGACAGGGCAGGAGAAGGGATATAAGGCTCTGGACAGGGCAGGAGAAGGGATATAAGGCTCTGGACAGGGCAGGAGAAGGGAAAGGGATATAAGGCTCTGGACAGGGCAGGAGAAGGGAAGGGATATAAGGCTCTGGACAGGGCAGGAGAAGGAAAGGGATGTAAGGCTCTGGACAGGGCAGGAGAAGGGAAAGGGATATAAGGCTCTGGACAGGGCAGGAGAAGGGGAAGGTATATAAGGCTCTGGACAGGGCAGGAGAAGGGAGGTTCTGGAAGGGAAAGGGATATAAGGCTCTGGACAGGGCAGGAGAAGGGATATAAGGTTCTGGACAGGGCAGGAGAAGGGAAAGGGATATAAGGCTCTGGACAGGGCAGGAGAAGGGAAAGGGATATAAGGCTCTGGACAGGGCAGGAGAAGGGATATAAGGTTCTGGACAGGGCAGGAGAAGGGAAAGGGATATAAGGCTCTGGACAGGGCAGGAGAAGGGAAGGGATATAAGGCTCTGGACAGGGCAGGAGAAGGGAGGGGAGAAGGGATATAAGGCTCTGGACAGGGCAGGGAAGTGGAAGGGATATAAGGCTCTGGACAGGGCAGGAGAAGGGGAAGGGATATAAGGCTCTGGACAGGGCAGGGGGGAAGGGGGGATATAAGGCTCTGGACAGGGCAGGAGAAGGGGAAGGGATATAAGGCTCTGGACAGGGCAGGAGAAGGGAAAGGGATATAAGGCTCTGGACAGGGCAGGAGAAGGGATATAAGGCTCTGGACAGGGCAGGGGAAGGGAAAGGGATATAAGGCTCTGGACAGGGCAGGAGAAGGGAAAGGGATATAAGGCTCTGGACAGGGCAGGAGAAGGGATATAATGTTCTGGACAGGGCAGGAGAAGGGGAAGGGATATAAGGCTCTGGACAGGGCAGGAGAAGGGAAAGGGATATAAGGCTCTGGACAGGGCAGGGGAAGGGGAAGGGATATAAGGCTCTGGACAGGGCAGGGAAGGGAAGGGGACAGGGCAGGGGAAGGGATATAAGGATATAAGGCTCTGGACAGGGCAGGGAAGGGGAAGGGATATAAGGCTCTGGACAGGGCAGGGAAGGGGAAGGGATATAAGGCTCTGGACAGGGCAGGAGAAGGGGAAGGGATATAAGGCTCTGGACAGGGCAGGGAAGGGATAAGGCTCTGGACAGGGAAGGGGAAGGGATATAAGGCTCTGGACAGGGCATAAGGGGAAGGGAAAGGGATATAAGGCTCTGGACAGGGCAGGAGAAGGGAAAGGGATATAAGGCTCTGGACAGGGCAGGAGAAGGGATATAAGGTTCTGGACAGGGCAGGAGAAGGGGAAGGGATATAAGGCTCTGGACAGGGCAGGAGAAGGGAAAGGGATATAAGGTTCTGGACAGGGCAGGAGAAGGGAAAGGGATATAAGGTTCTGGACAGGGCAGGAGAAGGAAAGGGAGGGCAGGGGAAGGGGAAGGGATATAAGGTTCTGGACAGGGCAGGAGAAGGGAAAGGGATATAAGGTTCTGGACAGGGCAGGGGAAGGGATATAAGGTTCTGGACAGGGCAGGAGAAGGGAAAGGGATATAAGGTTCTGGACAGGGCAGGAGAAGGGAAAGGGATATAAGGCTCTGGACAGGGCAGGGGAAGGGATATAAGGCTCTGGACAGGGCAGGGGAAGGGGAAGGGATATAAGGCTCTGGACAGGGCAGGGAAGGGATATAAGGCTCTGGACAGGGCAGGGAAGGGATATAAGGCTCTGGACAGGGCAGGGGAAGGGATATAAGGCTCTGGACAGGGCAGGAGAAGGGGAAGGGATATAAGGCTCTGGACAGGGCAGGAGAAGTGGAAGGGATATAAGGCTCTGGACAGGGCAGGGGAAGAAGGGAAGGGATATAAGGCTCTGGACAGGGCAGAAGGGTATAAGGTTCTGGACAGGGCAGGGGAAGGGGTATAAGGTTCTGGACAGGGCAGGGGAAGGGGAAGGGATATAAGGCTCTGGACAGGGCAGGGGAAGGGGGGAAGGGATATAAGGCTCTGGACAGGGAAGGGGAAGGGATATAAGGCTCTGGACAGGGCAGGGGAAGGGGAAGGGATATAAGGCTCTGGACAGGGCAGGGGAAGGGATATAAGGCTCTGGACAGGGCAGGGGGGGATATAAGGCTCTGGGGGAAGGGATATAAGGCTCTGGACAGGGCAGGGGAAGGGGAAGGGATATAAGGCTCTGGACACAGGGCAGGGGGGAAGGGATATAAGGCTCTGGACAGGGCAGGGGGGAAGGGGGGAGGCTCTGGACAGGGCAGGGGAAGGGATATAAGGCTCTGGACAGGGCAGGGGAAGGGATATAAGGCTCTGGACAGGGCAGGGGAAGGGATATAAGGCTCTGGACAGGGCAGGGGAAGGGATATAAGGCTCTGGACAGGGCAGGGGAAGGGATATAAGACTCTGGACAGGGCAGGGGAAGGGATATAAGGCTCTGGACAGGGCAGGGGAAGGGATATAAGGCTCTGGACAGGACAGGGGAAGGGGAAGGGATATAAGGCTCTGGACAGGGCAGGAGAAGGGGATGGGATATAAGGCTCTGGACAGGGCAGGGGAAGGGGAAGGGATATAAGGCTCTGGACAGGGCAGGGGAAGGGAAAGGGATATAAGGTTCTGGACAGGGCAGGGGAAGGGATATAAGGCTCTGGACAGGGCAGGGGAAGGGATATAAGACTCTGGACAGGGCAGGGGAAGGGATATAAGGCTCTGGACAGGACAGGGGAAGGGGAAGGGATATAAGGCTCTGGACAGGGCAGGAGAAGGGGATGGGATATAAGGCTCTGGACAGGGCAGGGGGAAGGGGAAGGGATATAAGGCTCTGGACAGGGCAGGGGAAGGGGAAGGGATTTAAGGCTCTGGACAGGGCAGGAGAAGGGGAAGGGATATAAGGCTCTGGACAGGGCAGGGGGAAGGGGAGGGCAGGGGAAGGGATATAAGGCTCTGGACAGGGCAGGGGAAGGGGAAGGGATATAAGGCTCTGGACAGGGAAGGGGAAGGGATATAAGGCTCTGGACAGGGCAGGGGAAGGGGAAGGGATATAAGGCTCTGGACAGGGCAGGGGAAGGGATATAAGGCTCTGGACAGGGCAGGGGGGATATAAGGCTCTGGACAGGGCAGGGGAAGGGGAAGGGATATAAGGCTCTGGACAGGGCAGGGGAAGGGATATAAGGCTCTGGACAGGGCAGGGGAAGGGATATAAGGCTCTGGACAGGGCAGGGGAAGGGATATAAGGCTCTGGATAGGGCAGGGGAAGGGATATAAGACTCTGGACAGGGCAGGGGAAGGGATATAAGGCTCTGGACAGGGCAGGGGAAGGGATATAAGGCTCTGGACAGGACAGTGGAAGGGGAAGGGATATAAGGCTCTGGACAGGGCAGGAGAAGGGGATGGGATATAAGGCTCTGGACAGGGCAGGGGAAGGGGAAGGGATATAAGGCTCTGGACAGGGCAGGGGAAGGGAAAGGGATATAAGACAGGGTTCTGGACAGGGCAGGGGAAGGGATATAAGGCTCTGGACAGGGCAGGGGAAGGGATATAAGACTCTGGACAGGGCAGGGGAAGGGATATAAGGCTCTGGACAGGACAGGGGAAGGGGAAGGGATATAAGGCTCTGGACAGGGCAGGAGAAGGGGATGGGATATAAGGCTCTGGACAGGGCAGGGGAAGGGGAAGGGATATAAGGCTCTGGACAGGGCAGGGGAAGGGGAAGGGATTTAAGGCTCTGGACAGGGCAGGAGAAGGGGAAGGGATATAAGGCTCTGGACAGGGCAGGGGAAGGGGAAGGGATATAAGGCTCTGGACAGGGCAGGGGAAGGGGAAGGGATATAAGGCTCTGGACAGGGCAGGGGAAGGGGAAGGGATATAAGGCTCTGGACAGGGCAGGGAAGGGGAAGGGATATAAGGCTCTGGACAGGGCAGGGGAAGGGGAAGGCTCTGGACAGGGCAGGGGAAGGGGAAGGTATATAAGGCTCTGGACAGGGCAGGGGAAGGGGAAGGGATATAAGGCTCTGGACAGGGCAGGGGAAGGGGAAGGGATATAAGGCTCTGGACAGGGCAGGGGAAGGGATATAAGGCTCTGGACAGGGCAGGGGGGGAAGGGGAAGGGATATAAGGCTCTGGACAGGGCAGGGGGGGAAGGGGAAGGGATATAAGGCTCTGGACAGGGCAGGGGAAGGGGAAGGGATATAAGGCTCTGGACAGGGCAGGGGAAGGGATATAAGGCTCTGGACAGGGCAGGGGAAGGGATATAAGGCTCTGGAGGGCAGGGGAAGGGATATAAGGCTCTGGACAGGGCAGGGAAGGGGAAGGGAAGGGGACAGGGAGGGGAAGGGATATAAGGCTCTGGACAGGGCAGGGGGGAAGGGGGAAGGGATATAAGGCTCTGGACAGGGCAGGGGAAGGGATATAAGGCTCTGGACAGGGCAGGGGAAGGGGAAAGGGATATAAGGCTCTGGACAGGGCAGGGGAAGGGGAAGGGATATAAGGCTCTGGACAGGGCAGGGGAAGGGATATAAGGCTCTGGACAGGGCAGGGGAAGGGATATAAGGCTCTGGACAGGGCAGGGGAAGGGATATAAGGCTCTGGACAGGGCAGGGGAAGGGATATAAGGCTCTGGACAGGGCAGGGAAGGGATATAAGGCTCTGGACAGGGCAGGGGAAGGGATATAAGGCTCTGGACAGGGCAGGGGGATATAAGGCCTGGACAGGACAGGGAAGGGGAAGGGATATAAGGCTCTGGACAGGGCAGGAGAAGGGGATGGGATATAAGGCTCTGGACAGGGCAGGGGAAGGGGAAGGGATATAAGGCTCTGGACAGGGCAGGGAAGGGATATAAGGCTCTGGACAGGGAGGGAAGGGATATAAGGCTCTGGACAGGGCAGGGGAAGGGGAAGGGATATAAGGCTCTGGACAGGGCAGGGGAAGGGATATAAGGCTCTGGACAGGGCAGGGGAAGGGGGAAGGGATATAAGGCTCTGGACAGGGCAGGGAAGGGGATGGGATATAAGGCTCTGGACAGGGCAGGAGAAGGGGAAGGGATATAAGGCTCTGGACAGGGCAGGGGAAGGGAAGGGATATAAGGTTCTAAGGCTCTGGACAGGGCAGGAGGGAAGGGATATAAGGCTCTGGACAGGGCAGGGGAAGGGGAAGGGATATAAGACTCTGGACAGGGCAGGGGAAGGGATATAAGGCTCTGGACAGGACAGGGGGAAGGGGAAGGGATATAAGGCTCTGGACAGGGCAGGGAAGGGGAAGGGATATAAGGCTCTGGACAGGGCAGGGGAAGGGGAAGGGATATAAGGCTCTGGACAGGGCAGGGAAGGGATATAAGACTCTGGACAGGGCAGGGGAAGGGAGGGATATAAGGCTCTGGACAGGGCAGGGGAAGGGGAAGGGATATAAGGCTCTGGACAGGGCAGGGGAAGGGGAAGGGATATAAGGCTCTGGACAGGGCAGGAGAAGGGGAAGGGATATAAGGCTCTGGACAGGGCAGGGGAAGGGGAAGGGATATAAGGCTCTGGACAGGGAAGGGGAAGGGGAAGGATATAAGGCTCTGGACAGGGCAGGGGAAGGGGAAGGGGAAGGGATATAAGGCTCTGGACAGGGCAGGGGAAGGGATATAAGGTTCTGGACAGGGCAGGGGAAGGGGAAGGGGAAGGGGAAGGGATATAAGGCTCTGGACAGGGCAGGTGAAGGGATATACGGTTCTGGACAGGGCAGGGGAAAGGGTATAATGTTCTGGACAGGGCAGGGGTAGGGGTATAAGGTTCTGGACAGGGCAGGGGAAGGGGTATAAGGCTCTGGACAGGGCAGGGGAAGGGGTATAAGGTTCTGGACAGGGCAGAGGAAGGGGTATAAGGCTCTGGACAGGGCAGGGGAAGGGGTATAAGGCTCTGGACAGGGCAGGGGAAGGGGTATAAGGCTCTGGACAGGGCAGGGGAAGGGGTATAAGGCTCTGGACAGGGCAGGGGAAGGGGTATAAGGCTCTGGACAGGGCAGGGGAAGGGGTATAAGGCTCTGGACAGGGCAGTGGTAGGGGTATAAGGCTCTGGACAGAGCAGGGCAAGCTGGGACTGAGGGAGTTAATCTTGCTCTCAATAGTAGAACCTAGAAATGGCAATATAACTTGTTGTTACTATACGAGTACCATGTTATTAACATTTAATTACATGCTATAGTGTAAAATGCTACCAACAGTCAAAGATGACAAGAGCTTAGCTGTTTTTGACCTTTTAAAATTTAAGTGACCTCGTAAAAGAGAGTCATATTGAGTTAACTCAGTGGTCAGTCAGTGCCGAGCTCTCTTTTCCTGTCAGACCAGGCTAAGTGGGGTCAGATGTCAACGTAAGGTCATTCTCCATCATCCCTACAGGAAACAGGGTTACAATCATGCTTGGGTCAACATGACAGGTAATAGCTTCCTGTTGTCCCGCCACAGCACAGACTCTCATAACTCTCATTGCTGTCTAAAGGTTTTGTCTCTAGAGGTTTTCTGTCTAGAGCTTTTCTCTCTAGAGGTTTTCTCTCTAGAGGTTTTCTGTCTTGAGGTTTTCTCTCTTGCGGTTTTCTGTCTATAGAGGTTTTCTCTAGAGGTTTTCTCTCTAGAGGTTTTCTGTCTTGAGGTTTCCTTTAGAGGTTTTTATCGTTTGAGGAGAGCTCGGTCGCTTTGTCTTATTCAGTCTTTCTTTTCCTGAAGCTTGATGAGGTTATGATTTATTAGTTATTCTTTCTCTCACCACATCATCTCTTTCTCAAGCAAGCACACACACACACACACACACACACACACACACACACACACACACACACACACACACACACACACACACACACACACACACACACACACACACACACACACACACACACACACACACACACACACACACACACACACACACACACCCTCGTTGACAGTGCAGACAAACACACAGCGCTCTTCACACACTCTCAATTACAGGGCAGCTGTAGAGGTCGGGGCTCCTCCTTAGCAAGTCAAGTGAGCCCCCCCCATCTCCTTTAACAACATGGTAGAGGCGCAGATGGGCCCATAAGCTGTCAGTTAACTATTATCCTTCAGTCCTTCAGGCATCTGCCCAGTCTTCTATGTACTGTTTAATGCAGTTGGGCAGTCACTTAGTCCCCCGGCCCCTGAAAAGGACCAGCGTCACTCCCCGCCCAAATAAATGCTTCATTTGTCTCCTCTGCCTTTTGTTTTGTTTCAGAGGGGGGCACATGTCACTGGCTCAGTTACCCTCTTCATTTACCAACCACCCCAAGAGAACTTCCATGGCAGTACCCGCCGTCCGTCCAGTAACCCCCATGAGAAGGCTGTAAACAGAAACCCATATGGTCAGCCACACCACACACCCACCCACCATGCCCAAATTTTAGCTCCATACACTCGTTCTCTCTGCGGACATTTTAAAGCCTTTTTGTCCCCACTCGCAGTCCCCACAAAACCATGCCGTACGATTTCCAGGAGCACAGTCTATTTCAGTTAAATCCTCTTTTCTTTACCCTCCTCTGGAATGAAGGGAGTCTCTCAGGTTGTTTTGGCTCTGGCTGCTATGTGCTGTGTGCCTCTCAGGTTGTTTTGGCTCTGGCTGCTATGTGCTGTGTGCCTCTCAGGTTGTTTTGGCTCTGGCTGCTATGTGCTGTGTGCCTCTCAGATTGTTTTGGCTCTGGCTGCTTTGTGCTGTGTGCCTCTCAGGTTGTTTTGGCTCTGGCTGCTATGTGCTGAGTGCCTCTCAGGTTGTTTTGGCTCTGGCTGCTATGTGCTGTGTGCCTCTCAGGTTGTTTTGGCTCTGGCTGCTATGTGCTGAGTGCCTCTCAGGTTGTTTTGGCTCTGGCTGCTATGTGCTGAGTGCCTCTCAGGTTGTTTTGGCTCTGGCTGCTATGTGCTGTGTGCCTCTCAGATTGTTTTGGCTCTGGCTGCTTTGTGCTGTGTGCCTCTCAGGTTGTTTTGGCTCTGGCTGCTATGTGCTGAGTGCCTCTCAGGTTGTTTTGGCTCTGGCTGCTATGTGCTGAGTACCTCTCAGGTTGTTTTGGCTCAGGCTGCTGTGTGCCTCTCAGGTTGTTTTGGCTCAGGCTGCTGTGTACCTCTCAGGTTGTTTTGGCTCAGGCTGCTGTGTGCCTCTCAGGTTGTTTTGGCTCAGGCTGCTATGTGCTGAGTGCCTCTCAGGTTGTTTTGGCTCTGGCTGCTATGTGCTGAGTGCCTCTCAGGTTGTTTTGGCTCAAGCTGCTGTGTGCCTCTCAGGTTGTTTTGGCTCAGGCTGCTGTGTGCCTCTCAGGTTGTTTTGGCTCAGGCTGCTGTGTGCCTCTCAGGTTGTTTTGGCTCAGGCTGCTGTGTGCCTCTCAGGTTGTTTTGGCTCAGGCTACTGTGTACCTCTCAGGTTGTTTTGGCTCAGGCTGCTGTGTGCCTCTCAGGTTGTTTTGGCTCAGGCTGCTGTGTGCCTCTCAGGTTGTTTTGGCTCAGGCTGCTGTGTGCCTCTCAGGTTGTTTTGGCTCAGGCTGCTGTGTGCCTCTCAGGTTGTTTTGGCTCAGGCTGCTGTGTGCCTCTCAGGTTGTTTTGGCTCAGGCTGCTGTGTGCCTCTCAGGTTGTTTTGGCTCAGGCTGCTGTGTGCCTCTCAGGTTGTTTTGGCTCAGGCTGCTGTGTGCCTCTCAGGTTGTTTTGGCTCAGGCTGCTGTGTGCCTCTCAGGTTGTTTTGGCTCAGGCTGCTGTGTGCCTCTCAGGTTGTTTTGGCTCAGGCTGCTGTGTGCCTCTCAGGTTGTTTTGGCTCAGGCTGCTGTGTGCCTCTCAGGTTGTTTTGGCTCAGGCTGCTGTGTGCCTCTCAGGTTGTTTTGGCTCAGGCTGCTGTGTGCCTCTCAGGTTGTTTTGGCTCAGGCTGCTGTGTGCCTCTCAGGTTGTTTTGGCTCAGGCTGCTGTGTGCCTCTCAGGTTGTTTTGGCTCAGGCTGCTGTGTGCCTCTCAGGTTGTTTTGGCTCAGGCTGCTGTGTGCCTCTCAGGTTGTTTTGGCTCAGGCTGCTGTGTGCCTCTCAGGTTGTTTTGGCTCAGGCTGCTGTGTGCCTCTCAGGTTGTTTTGGCTCAGGCTGCTGTGTGCCTCTCAGGTTGTTTTGGCTCAGGCTGCTGTGTACCTCTCAGGTTGTTTTGGCTCAGGCTGCTGTGTGCCTCTCAGGTTGTTTTGGCTCAGGCTGCTGTGTGCCTCTCAGGTTGTTTTGGCTCAGGCTGCTGTGTACCTCTCAGGTTGTTTTGGCTCAGGCTGCTGTGTACCTCTCAGGTTGTTTTGGCTCAGGCTGCTGTGTGCCTCTCAGGTTGTTTTGGCTCAGGCTGCTGTGTACCTCTCAGGTTGTTTTGGCTCAGGCTGCTGTGTACCTCTCAGGTTGTTTTGGCTCAGGCTGCTGTGTACCTCTCAGGAATACAGTTTGGTTAAATTAAACAGTTTTCTTTTCTCTGCTACTCCCCTTCTCTCTGTGGCTTAAAGCAGCAATGCTCCGGCTCCCTGGCAGGCCCAGCCCAAGCCAGGCTTCTTCACTGGGTCTCTGACATTCAGATACTGTAGCTTTACCCTTTTAAGGATTGCACTGTCTTTTGGGGTTTTACAAACTGGCAAGTTTAGTGGGTCCAATCCCACACATACTGAAAACCCACTCCACCCACAGCTGAGGTGAAGTGAAAATACATGGAAAAGTAAGTTTGAATGTTTAGCTAGAGTATGAATAAAACATTTTAAAATACAGTTTATGTATACATAAAGAGAGATATGTGGGATTGGGTGGATAATTGGATTGCAAAGGCTATTCAGCAGTGCCAAATAAAAGCAATGAGATCCATGGATAGGAGGCAGCGGGCGGCGCCTGCGACTAACGGGGCACTCAGAGACCACAGGTTTACAGAACAGCTGTAAAGGATCGGATTTTCTCTTCCTTCCCTCACTTCACTGCTGTGTGCCGAGTTTACTAGCTCAGAAAAATAAGCACATTCATCCAGTTATACAATTTTGTTTTGTTTTACATGGAACTATTCTTAACTCAGGAGTAATAATGACCAAAGTAGTATCAGGGGGAAATGGTCAACTTATTGCTGTGTGCTCAGGCTGTAAATATCTTGAATGGATCTTTTGGATGGATCTGTACGCATTTGTTTGTGCGTCTAATGTGTGAAATAGAGAATATCTATGTCAAAATTAGAATGTGCTGAAAATGCAGCAGGTACATGAGTTTATGTGTGTGTGTATGAGTGAGTGTGTGTGTGTGTGTGTGTGTGTGTGTGTGTGTGTGTGTGTGTGTGTGTGTGTGTGTGTGTGTGTGTGTGTGTGTGTGTGTGTGTGTGTGTGTGTGTGTGTGTGTGTGTGTGTGTGTGTGTGAGTGAGTGAGGGGGGAGTGTATGAGTGCGTGAGATATGAGTGAGATATGAGTGAGTGTGTGAGTGTATGAGTGAATGAGTGAGTGTATGAGTGAGTGAGATATGAGTGAGATATGTGTGAGTGTATGAGTGAGTGTTTGAGTGTATGAGTGAGTGAGATATGAGTGAGATATGAGTGAGTGTGTGAGTGTATGAGTGAGTGTGTGAGTGTATGAGTGAGTGTTTGAGTCTATGAGTGAGTGTTTGAGTGTATGAGTGAGTGAGATATGAGTGAGATATGAGTGAGTGTATGAGTGAGTGTGTGAGTATATGAGTATATGAGTGAGGGAGTGTGTGTGTATCTCCACTCTACCAGATTTGCCATAGGGCTGACAAGGCTCATTAACCTAGAAGCAGAAGGATGGTCTATGTACTGCTTTGTCAATCCCAATTTTCACAGTCTACAGAAGCCTAGGCGCCTGTGTGTGTGTTTGTGTGTGTGGGTTGCTCTGCGCCAGGGTACCGAGAGTAATGGGAGTTAGCGGGTGCCAGGGAAGGTGTGCTTTCTGCCCTATCACCAGGTAGACTTTTGTCACTTCAACCCCCTACTGTGTGTGCCACGCCACTTGGTGACACAACTCTCTCTCTCTCTCTCTCTCTCTCTCTCTCTCTCTCACTCGCCCTATTTCTTTCTCTCTCTCTCTCTCTCTCTCTCTACTCTCTCTCCCTATCTCTCTCTGTAAGACCCACACTATCTCTCTCTCACAAACACACCGACACACACAACAACAACAACATCAACAACACAAATGCACAGTCATAGAAAGCTGGTGGTGGTAGCCTACATTTGAATAAGAGAACAACAAAGGCCTCCTCCTTCCTCTACCCCTCAGGTGCTCCCATGGTCCCCCCAGGCTGGAGTGGAAGGTTTTGGGGAGCCCCCCCCAGCTGTGCCCCCCCCCTCGCCACTCTCTGGCCCTCTTTGTGCCCCCCGTTCCCCCGTGGGGCAGGTGACAGGCCCCTCTGTGCGGGCCGAGGCAGCCATGACGGATTCCACAGATGGAGCGTGCAAATCGCCAGCAAAGACCTCAGACTTAGAGCAACAAAGAGAGAGAAAGAGAAATATGGGGAAGAGAAAGAGAGAGACAGAGTAGGCAGAGAGAGAGAGATGGGGACGAGGAGAGGGAGACAAAGAGTATGTGAGAGAAAGAGGTGGGTGAGAAAGGGAGAGAGGGAGCGAGGTCTAGGTGGTGTTTAGTTAAAGAGAGTCTCTCTGAAAGGAGTGTTCTAAGTTGGTCGGTTACTTCATTCATCTTTTTATAGTTCAACTAGATTAATGTCCCTGAATAGTTTTGTCACATGAGAGTATATCAAGATGTGACTGCAGACCTCCAAGAGGCCATAATGACACTCTGGTTGAAAGACAATGTTCCCTAGGATCCCCAAAGCAGACTGATCATAACCGATAGGTAATTCCAAAGTAATTAAGGATTTTTCCAACGACTCGGCATTCCCAGAATCTAAATCCCTGTGAAATTCTTTGGAACGCTGTTGCATTCTGGTAACTGTGGGGAAACTAAGCATTCCCTATGGGCCTCCAGGAGCTGGAGCTACAAAGGCTCCTCTCTGTTTTTCACCAGCAATCCTGTTTTGAATAATGCCCCCCACTCCAACTCCTCCACACCCCAAATTTCTACCCCACCAGCCACTACCACCACCACCTAAACATTCTCCACCCACCCCTTGGTCTCTCTATATAATAAGTCTTTGCATTTGTTGTTTGGTTATTGATGTGGCTTGAAGATGTTTAGAAGTCAGGAAGTAAAATAATTGCTCTACTGGAAGCTCACAGTGAATGACTCATTAGGCACTTGGAGGTAGTAAAGTTGCAGTTTTCCTTCTTGATTCATTGTAAAGGTCTTAACCACGACCGGCAGCCATTTTACATCTTGGTTCTGTTTAGTGTGGATGGGAGCAGCTGAGAGGCCTGTGTGAGTGTGAGTCGCTGTAAACAGAAATAGAACATTCTGATAAAATGAAAAATAGAATTATCTTCCCAAATACCCAAAGGAAACGTCTCTCCCTACCCTTTCTCTTTCTCTCTCTCACTTCCTCACATTGTTTAATGTTTCTTTACCAATTTGCTCTTAATGCATCCTAAGTTGGCTCCCACTGTCATTGGTGTTGAGAAGGGAAAGTGTTGAGGGGGGAGTGGATCAGTTTCACATGAGGAACCTCAAGCTATTTGTATTTTCTTGTATTTTCTTGTTGCTTCTGATGGGGACTAATACAGTGTTGCACAAAAACTCCCACTCCGCTCCAGGGAATTCATTAAGCGTAACACAAAGTCGGTGCGCCAGCCTCAATGAACTTCTGTTCTGAAGTAGCTAAAGGCCTACTAGAACTGCCTGGTAGGAAACCAGCCCATACACTTCAGAACAGAGTATACACTAGTATTAAAACTGATCTTACTTTAACTTGAATAGTAGACATACAAAAGCTGTCAAGTCTCATATTATCACACTAACTCAATCAAGCTGAAACTTCCACTCAGTGGCCACCTCAATGTCTGACTGTGTGTGTGTGTGTGTGTGTGTGCGTGCGTGCGTGCGTGCGTGTGTGTGTGTGTGTGTGTGTGTGCGTGTGTGTGTGTGTGTGTGTGTGTGTGTGTGTGTGTGTGTGTGTGTGTGTGCGTGTGTGTGTGTGTGTGTGTGCATGTGTGTGTGTGTGCATGTGCGTGTCTTTACAAAGTAGAGCTGGGATGATAAACCGAAAATGATCGACACCGACTATATCGATCACTTATCGCAGGCATTTTGCTGATATCGTTCATCATGATAAGTAGCCTATACTGGAGACATGTGACATTTGAAATGAAACAAGTTTGAAAATATGGGTGATTGTTAATGGGACAATTGATGGTACAACCATCAAACTAGTAGTTTAAAGGCAGAGTGCAGTCAAAAACTAGATTTGTGCTTTAAATACACTACATGACCAAAAGATCAGAACTCTGTGGAGGCCAATCAAGTTATTCCACACCGATCTTGAAAAATTATTTCTGTATGGACCTCGCTTTGTGCACGGGGGCGTTGTCATGCTGAAAGAAAGTGTGAAAAACAGCCCCAGGCCATTATTCCTCCTCTCCTAAACTTTACAGTTGACACAATGCATTGGGGCAGGTATCCACCAAACCACGAATCGTCCGTCGGACTGCCATATGGTGAAGCGTGATTCATCACTCCAGAGATCGCGTTTCCACTGCTCCAGAGTCCAATGGTGGTGAGCGTTACATCACTCCAGCCGACACTTCGCATTGCGCATGGTGATCTTAGGCTTGTGTGCGGCTGCTCGGCGAACAGTTATTGTGCTGACGTTGTTTCCAGAGGCCGTTTGGAACTCGGTAGTGAGTTTTGCAACCGAGGACAGCACTTCAGCACTCAGCGGTCCCATTCTGTGAGCTTGTGTGGCCTACCACTTCACAGATGAGCCGTTGTTGCTCTTAGACTTTTCCACTTCACAATAACTGCACTTCCAGTCGACCAGAGCAGCCCTAGCAGGGCAGAAATTTGATGAACTGACTAGTTGGAAAGGTAGCATCATATGACGGTGCCATGTTGAAAGTCACTGAGCTCTTCATTAAGGCCATTCTACTACCAATGTTTGTCTATGGAGATTGCATGGCGGTGTGCTCGATTTTATACACCTGTGTAAAATATAAATGTAAAATCAGCCTGTTTTGAAAAGACCACCTGATATTTCAGCCTGTTTTGATGGGATGGAGTTTTGGCCTGCCCGGTGACATCACCAGGAGGTAAAGTAGTTAATAGACCAATAAAAAAGAGAGTTCCTAACCTCTCTGCCAATAACAGATAGTTTCCCGCTCCCCACTCAAACCCTCCCCCCCAGATAGTCCTAAGAAGCTATTTTTTGTTTATTTTTTTATCATTTTAATTGAAAACTTAATTGTTACCAAGAAGTTATTTGATTTTGAGGGGAAAACGGCTGCACTGGAAATGTAAAGGATAATTTAAAAAAACTGTGGTGCACATTCATGTTATGAACGTATCATTCTATTTATAAGGCATAAATGCATAAATTCAGGCAATTCATTGCAAGAAGTGTTTTTGTCCATATCACACAGCTCTAGTACAAATGTGTGCTTATGTGTGTGCTCATGTGCACATAGACAGGGACACTGAGGTGCAGAGTAAAGCTGGGCGTTGGACACACAATGGCCTGTGGTCACCCTGGCCTGAGGAGAGTCTCTGATCTCTGGGTCTCCTTGGCCTTGGTTCTGTCTGTCTGGCTGGCTTGGCCCTGCCCTAGGTTACCACTGTGTTACTACTGGGCCGCAGCTTTAGAGAGCCTCTCCAATTCACTGCCTCTTCTGCTGAATTGGCTCTTAAAGGGCCGGCGTTTCTCTCTGAGCAAACAAGACCATCATGCACCTGCAGAGGGGGTATATTGGTGGGGGGGGGGGCTGCTGCCCTGTCCCTCGCTCAATCCCCAACAGCTAATGGGGCTCCAGAAAGACTGCAACTGTAGACAATGCTGGTTTCCCCCTACACTCTCTCTTTCCATCACTGACCTCCCCCTTTCCCCCCTTAAAAAATGAATGATCCCTGGATCCAAATTAGGCCTTTGTGTGGCGCTTAGTCCTCTCAATACCACTGTCGCTGCGCCTCGGGAACCTTGTCCTGTGGGATTATTTATAAAATCACACAGATTTCCCCTCTGAATGGAAGTCTTTTGGTGCACAAGACAAGAGGGAACATTGGGAGGAATGGGGGGTATTGGGAGGGTGTTGGTGGCCCCTCCTCTGAAGAGATTTATGTAAACAGATAGCAGGGAAAAGGGATACTGCCCCCTACTGTAGGAACAGCAGAGGTCTATACTGCCCCCTACTGTAGGAACAGCAGAGGTTCATACTGCCCCCTACTGTAGTAACAGCAGAGGTGCTATACTGCCCCCTACTGTAGGAACAGCAGAGGTCTATACTGCCCCCTACTGTAGTAACAGCAGAGGTCTATACTGCCCCCTACTGTAGGAACAGCAGAGGTTATACTGCCCCTTACTGTAGTAACAGCAGAGGTCTATACTGCCCCCTACTGTAGTGAACAGCAGAGGTCTATACTGCCCCTACTGAGCAACAGCAGTGGTATACTGCCCCTACTGTAGGAACAGCAGAGGTCTATACTGCCCCCTACTGTAGGAACAGCAGAGGTGTATACTGCCCCCTACTGTAGTAACAGCAGAGGTTCATACTGCCCCTACTGTAGGAACAGCAGAGGTCATACTGCCCCCTACTGTAGGAACAGCAGAGGTCTATACTGCCCCCTACTGTAGTAACAGCAGAGGTCTATACTGCCCCCTACTGTAGGAACAGCAGAGGTCTATACTGCCCCCTACTGTAGTAACAGCAGAGATCTATACTGCCCCCTACTGTAGGAACAGCAGAGGTCTATACTGCCCCCTACTGTAGTAACAGCAGTCTATACTGCCCCCTACTGTAGTAACAGCAGAGGTCTATACTGCCCCTACTGTAGTAACAGCAGAGGTCTATACTGCCCCCTACTGTAGTAACAGCAGAGGTGTATACTGCCCCCTACTGTAGGAACAGCAGAGGTCTATACTGCCCCCTACTGTAGGAACAGCAGAGGTCTATACTGCCCCCTACTGTAGTAACAGCAGAGGTCTATACTGCCCCCTACTGTAGGAACAGCAGAGGTGTATACTGCCCCCTACTGTAGGAACAGCAGAGGTCTATACTGCCCCCTACTGTAGTAACAGCAGAGGTCTATACTGCCCCTACTGTAGGAACAGCAGAGGTCTATACTGCCCCCTACTGTAGGAACAGCAGAGGTCTATACTGCCCCCTACTGTAGTAACAGCAGAGGTCTATACTGCCCCCTACTGTAGTAACAGCAGAGGTCTATACTGCCCCCTACTGTAGTAACAGCAGAGGTCTATACTGCCCCACTGTAGGAACAGCAGGGTCTATATTGCCCCTACTGTAGTAACAGCAGTCTATACTGCCCCTTACTGTAGTAACAGCAGAGGTCTATACTGCCCCCTACTGTAGTAACAGCAGAGGTCTATACTGCCCCCTACTGTAGTAACAGCAGAGGTCTATACTGCCCCTACTGTAGGAACAGCAGAGGTCTATACTGCCCCCTACTGTAGGAACAGCAGAGGTCTATACTGCCCCCTACTGTAGGAACAGCAGAGGTCTATACTGCCTCCACTGTAGTAACAGCAGAGGTCTGACTGAGAACAGCAGAGTGCCCCCTACTGTAGTAACAGCAGAGGTGTATACTGCCCCCTACTGTAGGAACAGCAGAGGTCTATACTGCCCCCTACTGTAGTAACAGCAGAGGTCTATACTGCCCCCTACTGTAGTAACAGCAGAGGTCTATACTGCCCCCTACTGTAGTAACAGCAGAGGTCTATACTGCCCCCTACTGTAGGAACAGCAGAGGTCTATACTGCCCCCTACTGTAGGAACAGCAGAGGTCTATACTGCCCCCTACTGTAGGAACAGCAGAGGTCTATACTGCCCCCTACTGTAGTAACAGCAGAGGTCTATACTGCCCCCTACTGTAGGAACAGCAGAGGTCTATACTGCCCCTACTGTAGGAACAGCAGAGGTCTATACTGCCCCCTACTGTAGTAACAGCAGAGGTCTATACTGCCCCCTACTGTAGTAACAGCAGAGGTCTATACTGCCCCCTACTGTAGTAACAGCAGAGGTCTATACTGCCCCCTACTGTAGTAACAGCAGAGGTCTATACTGCTCCCTACTGTAGTAACAGCAGAGGTCTATACTGCCCCCTACTGTAGTAACAGCAGAGGTCTATACTGCCTCTACTGTAGTAACAGCAGAGGTGTATACTGCCCCTTACTGTAAGTAACAGCAGAGGTCTATACTGCCCCCTACTGTAGGAACAGCAGAGGTCTATACTGCCCCTACTGTAGTAACAGCAGAGGTCTATACTGCCCCCTACTGTAGTAACAGCAGAGACCTATACTGCCCCCTACTGTAGTAACAGCAGAGGTCTATACTGCCCCCTACTGTAGTAACAGCAGAAGTGTATACTGCCCCCTACTGTAGTAACAGCAGAGGTCTATACTGCCCTTACTGTAGTAACAGCAGAGGTCTATACTGCCCCCTACTGTAGTAACAGCAGAGGTCTATACTGCCCCTACTGTAGGAACAGCAGAGGTCTATACCCTACTGTAGGAACAGCAGAGGTCTATACTGCCCCTACTGTAGTAACAGCAGAGGTCTATACATACACTGTAGGAACAGCAGAGGTCTATACTGCCCCTACTGTAGGAACAGCAGAGGTCTATACTGCCCCCTACTGTAGTAACAGCAGAGGTGTATACTGCCCACTACTGTAGTAACAGCAGAGGTGTATACTGCCCCCTACTGTAGTAACAGCAGAGGTGTATACTGCCCCCTACTGTAGTAACAGCAGAGGTCTATACTGCCCCTACTGTAGTAACAGCAGAGGTGTATACTGCCCCCTACTGTAGGAAGAGCAGAGGTCTATACTGCCCCCCTACTGTAGGAAGAGCAGAGGTGTATACTGCCCCCTACTGTAGTAACAGCAGAGGTGTATACTGCCCCCTACTGGCAGCAGAGGTGTATACTGCCCCCTACTGTAGTAACAGCAGAAGTGTATACTGCCCCTACTGTAGTAACAGCAGAAGTCTATACTGCCCCCTACTGTAGTAACAGCAGAGGTCTATACTGCCCCTTTACTGTAGTAACAGCAGAGGTCTATACTGCCCCCTACTGTAGGAACAGCAGAGGTCTATACTGCCCCCTACTGTAGTAACAGCAGAGGTCTATACTGCCCCCTACTGTAGTAACAGCAGAGGTGTATACTGTTCCCTACTGTAGTAACAGCAGAGGTCTATACTGCCCCCTACTGTAGTAACAGCAGAAGTGTATACTGCCCCTACGTAGTAACAGCAGAGGTCTATACTGCCCCCTACTGTAGTACAGCAGAGGTCTATACTGTAACAGCCCCTACTGTAGGAACAGCAGAGGTCTATACTGCCCCCTACTGTAGGAACAGCAGAGGTCTATACTGCCCCCTACTGTAGGAACAGCAGAGTCTATACTGCCCCCTACTGTAGGAACAGCAGAGGTCTATACTGCCCCCTACTGTAGGAACAGCAGAGGTCTATACTGCCCCTACTGTAGGAACAGCAGAAGTCTATACTGCCCCCACTGTAGGAACAGCAGAGGTCTATACTGCCCACTACTGTAGGAACAGCAGAGGTCTATACTGCCCCCTACTGTAGGAACAGCAGAGGTCTATACTGCCCCCTACTGTAGTAACAGCAGAGGTCTATACTGCCCCCTACTGTAGGAACAGCAGAGGTCTATACTGCCCCCTACTGTAGTAACAGCAGAGGTCTATACTGCCCCTACTGTAGTAACAGCAGAGGTCTATACTGCCCCTACTGTAGGAACAGCAGAGGTCTATACTGCCCCTACTGTGTAGTAACAGCAGAGGTCTATACTGCCCCTACTGTAGTAACAGCAGAGGTCTATACTGCCCCTACTGTAGGAACAGCAGGAGTCTATACTGCCCCCTACTGTAGTAACAGCAGGGGTCTATACACCCCCTACTGTAGGAACAGCAGAGGTCTATACTGCCCCCTACTGTAGTAACAGCAGAGGTCTATACTGCCCCCTACTGTAGGACAGCAGAGGTCTATACTGCCCCCTACTGTAGTAACAGCAGAGGTCTATACTGCCCCTTACTGTAGGAACAGCAGAGGTCTATACTGCCCCTACTGTAGTAACAGCAGAGGGTCTATACTGCCCCCTACTGTAGGAACAGCAGAGGTCTATACTGCCCCCTACACTGTAGGAACAGCAGAGGTCTATACTGCCCCTATTGTAGTAACAGCAGAGGTCTATACTGCCCCTACTGTAGGAACAGCAGAGGTCTATACTTCCCCCTACTGTAGGAACAGCAAGAGGTCTATACTGCCCCTACTGTAGTAACAGCAGAGGTCTATACTGCCCTTTACTGTAGTAACAGCAGAGGTCTATACTGCCCCTTACTGTAGGAACAGCAGAGGTCTATACTGCCCCCTACTGTAGGAACAGCAGAGGTCTATACTGCCCCCTACTGTAGTAACAGCAGAGGTCTATACTGCCCCCTACTGTAGGAACAGCAGGGTCTATACTGCCCCCTACTGCAGGAACAGCAGAGGTCTATACTGCCCCTACTGTAGGAACAGCAGAGGTCTATACTGCCCCCCTACTGTAGTAACAGCAGAGGTCTATACTGCCCCTACTGTAGTAACAGCAGAGGTCTATACTGCCCCTACTGTAGGAACAGCAGAGGTCTATACTGCCCCCTACTGTAGTAACAGCAGAGGTCTATACTGCCCCTACTGTAGTAACAGCAGAGGTCTATACTGCCCCTACTGTAGGAACAGCAGAGGTCTATACTACCCCTACTGTAGTAACAGCAGAGGTCTATACTGCCCCCTACTGTAGTAACAGCAGAGGTCTATACTGCCCCCTACTGTAGGAACAGCAGAGGTCTATACTGCCCCTACTGTAGTAACAGCAGAGGTCTATACTGCCCCCTACTGTAGGAACAGCAGAGGTCTATACTGCCCCTACTGTAGTAACAGCAGAGGTCTATACTGCCCCTACTGTAGGAACAGCAGAGGTCTATACTGCCCCTACTGTAGTAACAGCAGAGGTCTATCACCCCCCTACTGTAGGAACAGCAGAGGTCTATACTGCCCCCCTACTGTAGTAACAGCAGAGGTCTATACTGCCCCCTACTGTAGGAACAGCAGAGGTCTATACTGCCCCCTACTGTAGGAACAGCAGAGGTCTATACTGCCCCTACTGTAGTAACAGCAGAGGTCTATACTGCCCCTACTGTAGGAACAGCAGAGGTCTATACTTCCCCCTACTGTAGGAACAGCAGAGGTCTATACTGCCCCCTACTGTAGTAACAGCAGAGGTCTATACTGCCCCTACTGTAGTAACAGCAGAGGTCTATACTGCCCCCTACTGTAGTAACAGCAGAGGTCTATACTGCCCCTACTGTAGTAACAGCAGAGGTCTATACTGCCCCCTACTGTAGTAACAGCAGAGGTCCCCTACTGTAGGAACAGCAGAGGTCTATACTGCCCCCTACTGTAGTAACAGCAGAGGTCTATACTGCCCCTACTGTAGGAACAGCAGAGGTCTATACTGCCCCCTACTGTAGGAACAGCAGAGGTCTATACTGCCCCTACTGTAGTAACAGCAGAGGTCTATACTGCCCCCTACTGTAGTAACAGCAGAGGTCTATACTGCCCCCACTGTAGTAACAGCAGAGGTCTATACTGCCCCCTACTGTAGTAACAGCAGAGGTCTATACTGCCCCCTACTGTAGGAACAGCAGAGGTCTATACTGCCCCTACTGTAGGAAACAGAGGTCTATACTGCCCCCTACTGTAGTAACAGCAGAGGTCTATACTGCCCCTACTGTAGGAACAGCAGAGGTCTATACTGCCCCTACTGTAGGAACAGCAGAGGTCTATACTGCCCCTACTGTAGGAACAGCAGAGGTCTATACTGTCCCCTACTGTAGGAACAGCAGAGGTCTATACTGCCCGCTACTGTAGTAACAGCAGAGGTCTATACTGCCCCCCTACTGTAGTAACAGCAGAGGTCTATACTGCCCCCTTACTGTAGTAACAGCAGAGGTCTATACTGCCCCCTACTGTAGGAACAGCAGAGGTCTATACTGCCCCTACTGTAGTAACAGCAGAGGTCTATACTGCTCGCTACTGTAGGAACAGCAGAGGTCTATACTGCCCCCACTGTAGGAACAGCAGAGGTCCTATACTGCCCCCTACTGTAGTAACAGCAGTCTATACTGCCCCCTACTGTAGGAACAGCAGAGGTCTATATGCCCGCTACTGTAGGAACAGCAGAGGATCATACTGCCCGCTACTGTAGGAACAGCAGAGGTCTATACTGCCCCCTACTGTAGGAACAGCAGAGGTCTATACTGCCCCCTACTGTAGTAACAGCAGAGGTCTATACTGCCCCCTACTGTAGGAACAGCAGAGGTCTATACTGCCCCTACTGTAGTAACAGCAGAGGTCTATACTGCCCCCTACTGTAGGAACAGCAGAGGTCTATACTGCCCCCTACTGTAGTAACAGCAGAGGTAGGTATCCTGATACATAAGAATGCACCCTTTTCCCTTGCATCCCAGCATACAGACCAAAGAACGACGTTTTCTAATTTTGAATTGTACCTTACATGGGGAAAAATACACATTGATTTCATTGTATATCCCTCCAAGGGGCAAACTTGATGTTTTTAGATATAATTAATTTTATATCAAACCCAGACAGGAAGTATTATTTTAGCAGGTGACCGAAATCGAGCATTCAGCAAGTTCGACAGATATAGCAATAAATAAGTGAAAGTCAAGGGAATTCAAAGAGCCTGAAAATGTTCATCTCTACAAATATTTTACACCTGGAGATTGTTATTCCCAACTTGTTTTCTCAAAGTAAGTAAAGCTATTCAAGAATTTACTCCATTTTTACTTCCAAACAATATACTGGGTTCTAAAATCCATATTATAGACTGGGTGGTTCGAGCCCTGAATGCTGATTGGCTGACAGCCGTGGTATATCAGACCGTATACCATGAGTATGACAAAATTATTTTTACTGCTCTAATTACGTTGATAACCAGTTTATAATAGCAATAAGGCACCTCTGGGGTTTGTGATATATGGTCAATATACCACGGTCAAGGGCTGTGTCAGGCACCCCCGTTGTGTCTTGCCTTAGCCGTGGTATATTGGCCATATACACATCTCCTTGGCCTTTTTGCTTAAATATAGTGATATTGGATCATTATCCTGTATCATGCTTAATTACACCATCAGAAAATACACTTAGTGAGAATATGGAGAACGAACAGAGCACATCTTCAGGACCCAAAATATATTAGAGATAATTTGTGGTTTAGTACAGTACCCTGCGTCACTAATTCATTGCTCCAGACTAGCACAAGGGGAAGTTAGAGCGCTGATTATGCTTTTTGGGTCCCAAGGCGCTACTGTGTCTCTAACTGACAATGAATGGACGACATAAACCAAATAGAAACTGATAATTGTGCACTTACTTACTAAAACTGTTGTTACACCAAGGTTTTTATTCCAAGAGAAACTTAGACTAAAATTAGGGAGTGGAAATGTTAGGATTATCTTGCTCTTACTGTAGTACTGTAGCCTACTCTCGACTGGTCACGCTGTACAGCGCCCGAGTGGCGCCGTTGTCTAAGACACTGCATCGAAGTGCAAACTGTATCGCTCAGATATTGGTTTGATACCATTGCCAGCTGCGACCGGGAGACCCATGAGACGAGGGTAGGGCTTATGGTTTCTCTCCCTCTAAAAAAATAAATAAATAATTCAAAATAACAAAATGGCTTTATTTACAAATTAGTAAGAATGTGTCACCCCATGTTCAAGAAGGTTATTTGAAAACTAAAATAATTTCCACAATATCGTTATTTTTAAACAAGCCATAGAAAGTTGGTTTCAATTTCAAAGTTTAATCCACCAGAAAAGACAGAACAAATAATACAACAAATATTGTGGTTAAACTCAAATATACTAATTGATAAAATGCCCCTTAGATATTAATTTAGAATCGTCCAATCCTCTAAATTGAATTATAGGCGGAGTCACGTCATTGTATTTTTTAAATTAATTTTTTTAGATGTACTGTAGACTATCATAGCCGACATGAGTCTCACAAGTTTTGTTAAAAGTGGTGAAGTTATTTTTAATGTGTACGCAGCATTTGTGTATTGAGTCACTTTTAATTTTTTATTGATCTACAGTTTCTATCATAGGCCACTGTAATCAATGGGGCTCAGGGTGGTACCGTTCTGATCATCTGATGAAGGTGAACATGGATCAGATTCAAACTTTGAAGACCGAGATTGAGTCATTGAAGGCAGACCAGCAGAAAAAGAAACATTATCTGAGGTCAGAGATACGGTCGACAACTGATGCATTGGTCCAGAGCCAGGCGGTAATGACACGTTGAAAAAGGGCGAGGAACGCAGATGAAGTCACAATCCATGCCAGGCACACCTGTGAGCTGTGGAACTCCACCTCTGACAGACAGTCAAACATACTTGGCGGGTTCGTCAGGTCGTCAGTTCACCCTGACATTTCCATTCCTCTTCTGACAGCAGAACTTGACCAAAAAGCATTAAAGACAGAGTTAATGAGTACTTGAGGTCACTGAGAAAGTCTGGACACGGCCTGCTCTCCCTTATGTAAGGAATTAGGCACTTACCATGTTTATTACAGTATGTAATTTAGAATTATATAAAAGCCCCTTAGATATTCTTAGAGATCCTAATGGAAAATGCCCCTTAGATATTAATATACTGTAGAGTCCTCCCTATCCTCTAAATATAATTATTGGTTGAGTCACGTCATTGAAAAAAATATTTGTTGGGATATACTGTAGGCCTACCGTAGGTTACATGAGTCTCACTAGTGTTGAGTAATGTGTTGTTAAAAGTGGTGTAGGTCTTATTTATTTAAAAAGCATATTGAAGTGAGAAGCAATAGGATTTGAAGCAATACCTGCTGTGGTCAACTATTTCAGCACTGCTTTCACTCTGCTCTGAGATGAGCATGGGGCCTGGTCTTGATAAATCAGTGAGATTTTTATTTTCACTGATCTCCATTTGGGTATTGGTTAGACTACAATTAGGATGTGGAAATGTTATGCTCTCAGCCTACTCCCGACCGTCACATTGTACAGCACCTTATTTTACGTTCCACGGAAACCCTGTTTTTTAAGTTTTTCTTGGATAGAAATACCATAATATTAATCAAATTAATTCAATTAAAATTCAATACATTTCTTAAAATCAATCCCAGATACTATGTTTACAAAAATGGTTTTAAATTCTCTAGTACAGCCAATATTGAAGGCTATCAAATGCTTCTCAAAGATGCCCTCTGGTGGTCAAACTAGCATTAATGGCTGACAATTAAATAACATGCCATAGATTTCTGCGGCAGCCTGCAAGGTGCTGCAGTATGACACAACTTTTACAGGAAGAACCACTGTACAGGTTAAACTCAAATATTTGATGGCAATAAATCCAAACTCTACAGCCCTCACAAAATGAATACACACCAAACCAGTTGGTGATTTGTAAAAGATAAGGATGCAAATGCTTTAATTAGAACAATGCTATTAATAACTTAAAAATATAAAAGCTTCTATGAAAATCAATATAAATCAGAATTAAATGATCTGATAACTGATCCTACAGCCTTCTTAGACTCAACAACCC